>NC_092257.1:15537912-15677912 GCF_036320965.1 Panulirus ornatus | reverse complement strand
TTGCGAGATAGCGCAAGGAAACAGACAAAAGAATGGCCCAACCTACCCACAAACATGTGTATATACATACACATCCACACACGCACATATACACACCTATACATTTCAAAGTATACATGTATATATACATACACAGACATATACATTTATACACATGTACATAATTCATACTTGCTGCTTTTATTGATTCCACTCGCCACCCCGCCACACATGAAATGACAACCCCCCGCACACGCACGAGGTAGCGCTAGGAAAAGACAACAAAGGCCACATACGTTCACACTCAGTCTCTAGCTGTCATGTACAATGCACCGAAACCACAGCTCCCTTTCCACATCCAGGCTCCACAAAACTTTCCATGGTTTACCCCATACACTTCACATGCCCTGGTTCAATCCATTGACAGCACATCGACCCCGGTATACCACATCGTTCCAATTCACTCTATTCCTTGCACGCCTTTCACCCTCCTGCATGTTCAGGCCCCGATCGCTCAAAATATTTTTCACTCCATCCTTATACCTCCAATTTGGTCTCCCACTTCTCCTCATTCCCTCCACCTCTGACACATACATCCTCTTTGTCAATCTTTCCTCACTCATTCTCTCCATGTGACTAAACCATTTCAATACACCCTCTTCTGCTCTCTCAACCACACTTTTTATTTCCACACATCTCTCTTACCCTTTCATTACTAACCCGATCAAACCACATTACACCACATATTGTCCTCAAACATCTCATTTCTAACACATCCACCCTCCTCCGCACAACCCTATGTATAGCCCACGCCTCGCAACCATATAACATTGTTGGAACCAATATTCCTTCAAACATAACCATTTTTGCTTTCTCGCCTTCCACGCATTTTTCCAACGCTCCCAGAACTTTCGCCCCCTCCCCACACTGTGACTGATTTCCACTTCCATGGTTCCATCCTCTGCCAAATCCACTCCCAGATATCTAAAACACTTCACTTCTTCCAGTTTTTCTCCTTTCAAACTTACCTCCCAATTGACTTGTCCCTCAACCCTACTGTACCTAATAACATTTGCTCTTGTTCACATTTACTCTCAGCTTTCTTCTTTCACACACTTTACCAACCTCAATCACCAGCTTCTGTAGTTTCTCAGCCGAATCAGCCACCATTGCCCTATCATCAGCGAACAACAACTGACTGACTTCCCAAGCCCTCTCATCCACAACAGACTGCACTGCCCCTCTCTCCAAAACTCTTCCATTCACCTCCCTAACAAATTAAACAACCATGGAAACATCATGCACCCCTACCGCTAACTGACATTCACTAAGAACCAATCACTTTCCTCTCTTCCTATTCGTACACATGCCTTACATTCTCGATAAAAGATTTTCACTGCTTCTAACAACTTGCTTCCCACACCATATACTCTTAATACCTTCCACAGAGCATCTCTATCAACTCTATCATATGCCTTCTCCAGGTCCATAAATACTACATACAAATCCACTTGTTTTTCTAAGTATTTCTCACATGAGCCAAGTACACAGACAAAGAAATCTGTGCTTATTACTAATAACTGAAGTACTGTACTATCTTCTTGCCTCTTGCAAATGCTTTGTTAGATTTCTGTTGTTCTGTCATTTGGATAAGATGAGGACTTTTTTTTTTTGTTCTACCCTTTCATGTTTCACACCACTTTCATCTTACAGACTTGAATGTGACACTGTCAAATGATTCTTTTAAACAAATGTAGAGTATGATAGCTTTATTTCGTGCAGTAATTTGTGAACATTTCTGGTTGAAATACTTGAGATTATGTGGATCATATTCGTCTGAAGCAGCTCGATATTAATGGATTTGGCTGTATTTCTATTAACCACTAAATGTGGTTCTATACTTTTTGCCCCTTTCTCTTAAGGGAAAGGATACGACAAATGGTATGAATGCTAATGCTAGAGTGGGACCATTGCTTGAGTGTTAATATTATGCATTCTTTCCACTGTTGTAGGGTTTGACCTTTTACCTGCTACTTTTCTAATTTTAGGCAAATTTGGTGAAATGTAAAATTCATGAAATATGCTGCCCTTCTCTGAGGTTTTGCTTTTTGGTCCTCTATTAATTCCAGTAAAAGCTTGTTTTCTTCAATACATGTTAACACTGCGTGATATCTTAATACTTTCTCATCAGTATGGTGGAAAGGCATTAATACAGAACATCAAAACTACACTTGTGGATAAAGGTTTCAGGTTAATATTCATACAAAATTGTCAAAATAATCTGTTTCTTTACAAAATCAAAATACCAATGAACTTGATCCTAACAAATGGATGTTCTTGTCATACAACTAACAATCAAGATTTTGAATTAATAAATTCTAGATATTCAAAACTCTAGGTAACAAGTCTCATTCCCTGAATTTCCAAGATTCATTTTGATGATATCACAAATAATTAAGGATCTTATAATGGTCATAGATAAAATGGTGGTTAATGAGGTCCTGGTAACTCAGTACGAATGAAATAGTAGATGGTAGGTAGCCACTGGCCAGGGAGGTATTTTATTAGTTCCACCTGCCTGACTATCATGAGGGTTAATGATGGCTGCGTTGAGCCAGGACTATAGTGGTTATCCAATTGCACTCCTTTGACTTATCAGTCTTTTCTTTCTGCCTAGCCCACTCATGTCTTGCTGGCATTCTGTCCACTGACATCCAGTCTCTCCTTGTTACACATAACACTTAACTTGCACAACTCTTTCTTGATAACTCTAAATTTTCCTGTAGAGTACTTATGTGTAAGTCCTGCTTTTTGGCAAAATGTTTGGAGGTATAAATAGAACTAACAGGTAGGAACATTAGTTAGTAGCCTCTAGCAACACTGTGCTAGAGTTACCCTTTGCCAGTAGCCTCTTAAGGGCAAGGTACTTAAGGCTGAAAAAGCAGCACTGGAGTTTAACAGTTATTAAGACTTCTGCTATGGCCACCAGCCTGAGGGAGTTCTTAAAGGGAATGGGCATCAGAGACACAGATAGATAATAGATAGAAGGACTAATGAAGTATCTTATTAATGAAATGTTTTATAGTGAAAGATTCATACAACCTAAACACAAAATTTATTAATTTCATACTAAGTAGGCAGCTAAAGACTATGGAGGTATATTACCTGGGTATCATGAGGATTATTGATGGCTGCATGGTAAGGCAGCATTTCAGTGATTATCAAGTTATGTTTTCCTGACTCAAGTAAGTGTCTTTTCTTTCTGCCTCACACACACATGGACTATTGGCATTCTGTCCACAAACAAAAGTTTCTTTTTGTCACACAAAACACTTAACTCATGCAGCTCATTCTTCGTAACTATAGATTTTCCTGTGGTGAGTTCTATACACTAGCCCAGCCTTTGGCAAAATGCTAGGAGCAATAAACAATGCAGTAGGTAGGAACATTTAGTCCGAAGCATAAGGTAGAAGTTGGTAGGAACATTAGGCAGAAGCATTAGGTGGTAGTCATCACCAGAAACATTAGGAAGGAGCCTCTGCAGACACTATGCTCGAGCTGCCCACTACCAGTGGCCTGTAAAGGATAAGCCACTAAAGGTTAAGAAATGGCACTTGAGTTCACTAGTCATGGAGACTCCAGTGCTGTGGCCACCCCTCTGAGGGAGTTCCGAAGGGAATAGGCTTCAGATAGATAGAAGATAGAATATTCAACAAGGCTTCAGATAGATAGATAGAATATTCAACACATAAGAAGCCTATCTAGAATAATAGATTGATAGAGTATTCAGCATGTAAGAAGCCTATCTGAAAGTTCTAAAGCATAACAATAGTTTTTAATAATATTACCCAGCTTTGATAGCAAAATCTGGTATAGCTGTTGACCCTAACTGCTTCATGTATCAGTTAAAGTACATGCAACCATTCTTAAAGCTGTCAAACATTTCTGACTTGCAGAAGCAGTGTACAAATAAAAACCAATATATGCATCATAACTTCTCATTAAATATTCTCATTACAACCATAGCAAGAATAATCCAATCAAATCAACCAAAATCACGTAAAAACAACTATATCCAGAGCACCAATCCATACAACGGCGTATTGTTTTGCTTATCCTGATCATGAAATAATCGAAGTTGCACATAACAAATAGGTACACAAGAGAACAGCTATAATTTAAAAGTAACAAAACATCATTCACAACATGTTGACATGCTACCTCCACTTAATTTTCTGTTTCTGAATTTTTAAACATAGCATTGGTACTTACTGTTACTATATGAGATCAACTTTTCATTGCTGTGATACATGATCACAGTGTTAAAAACTAACTCATTTATTGTTAAGTTGTCTAATCCTGATTTTTCTAAAGCAATTATAATAAAGTTTAACAAAGGTATATTTGTACATATACTGAAAACACAACCATAAACCTTTAATTGCAAAGCCAAGTTTTCAGTCAGAACACAGTAGATTTTATCATCAAGGATGTCCCACATTAAGGTCGATATATGACAGCTTTGTCTATCATTTGTAAGACTTGGAAGCAGTGCATATTTATCCTCTCTTCTATTCATTAGAAATGGAAGCAGCACATCTTACCTCTTCTATTAATTAGAAATACATTCTTAAATTCTCGGTATGATTTCATTTGAGGGTTGGTACATTTAAAACTGTGCTCACAAATACTTCAATTGGTTATAAAAAATGTGGGTAGGAAGACAAAATAGACAAAATATAGTAAGAAGAAAAATAAGTAATCTTTGGCTTATGTTTCAAAATCATCATTCATGGTTTAGAGGAGACTACATAAGCTATCTTGACTTCAAAGATAACATTTTTACATAATCATCAGTCATGGTTCATAGGAGACTAAATATGCTATTTTGATTTCAAAGATAACTTATATGTTATCATCATCATGTCATAGCTCAGAGGAGACTATGTAAGCTATATCGATGTCAAAGATAACTTATACATGGGCAAAGAAGAAAACAAAAAATACGCTACTTAAGCATCTAGTAAAAACTTAAATTGCTTTGCATATCATCACTGGTGGTGATCTTTCAAAATATGGCGAAATTACAATGAAATTTATTTATGGAATTTCGATCAATACTCAAAAGGAGCACAATAATCCCAGTAATCAGTGATAACATCTATCAATATTCACCCAAAATCAAGGCACTCGTTCATATGACTGAAAGTTTGCTTTCTTGCAAAGTTCTGTGGTTGTACAAAATTAATCATTAAGCTTAGCTCCCTTTATTACCAATTTCATTCATTACTGTTTGTGCTTGTTTGCATTACAGATTACAAATAACAGCAAAATCATATAAAATGACAAATGCACAGAATTTAATCGACCTATTATACAGAAATAATTGTAACCTCTACCAATTAAAACTAAACGCCAGGCTTCCTACTCCCTCAGGAACAGTGACATTATTAAGCGTACGTGCAAGGGACCAATATCGTTTTCGCATCAGGTGGCCCGCCATCTTAGGCTGTCGAGCTCGTGTGAAAAGCCCCTTCATGCATGCACCAGGCCTGTTGTATTCTGGAAGAATTGAGAGTAGCGTTAACAGCTGACAGAGGTATATCCACTCGATTTCCCTTTTATTTGTTTGTAAATCTTGTTTCATTCCTTATCAAACTTGTCTTCATTTGGTTAAACCGAAATGACTTATTATCACATATCAGACCAAAAATATGTCTCGATTCTTTACATCTCTCCAAAGTTATGGTACAATTTCTTGTCAGTAGTGTGCAATGTTATCCTTGCTAAATGATATTCTTAAACATCTTATAATATGCCTGGTTGAACACTACACAGCCACTAAGATAATCATCAAAAGAAGTTTCCTGCTCTTTTAGGATTACAGTGCATAGTATTTACTGTTAACTCGTCTCACATACTTGCATTTTCCTTTTTTGGTCGCCTTATGTGACACTGTATTATTCAGTCATAATGTCTAGGAAGCATAAGTAATAAGATTGAAGAAAAGTTTACTTCTCCAATTGAGCCAGGCTATAAGTTGTTACTTTTGTGTAAAACGTAAAAAATTCAGTTGAATTCAGGGGTAAAAGAAGGCATTTCCTTAGAAATACAATTCATTATGTACTTTACATTTTTACTAGAAAACAAGAATAATTCATTGTGAAAACTAAAGGAAAATGGTAAAAAATCCAAAATGGGTCCTACCCTCTACAAGCACATATCCTTACTAGTTATACGGGTTTTACAAGAAATTGGACTAAAAAGGCATTGAATGTAATGTTAATATAAAGGTTAAAACCTTTAATTTGTTTATGGATGGGGTTGTTAGGGAGGTGAATGCAAGAGTTTTGGAAAGAGGGGCAAGTATGCAGTCTGTTGTGGATGAGAGAGCTTGGGAAGTGAGTCAGTTGTTGTTCGCTGATGATACAGCGCTGGTGGCTGATTCATGTAAGAAACTGCAGAAGCTGGTGACTGAGTTTGGTAAAGTGTGTGTAAGAAGAAAGTTAAGAGTAAATGTGAATAAGAGCAAGGTTATTAGGTACAGTAGGGTTGAGGGTCAAGTCAATTGGGAGGTAAGTTTGAATGGAGAAAAGCTGGAGGAAGTGAAGTGTTTTAGATATCTGGGAGTGGATCTGGCAGCGGATGGAACCATGGAAGCGGAAGTGAATCATAGGGTGGGGGAGGGGGCGAAAATTCTGGGAGCCTTGAAGAATGTTTGGAAGTCGAGAGCATTATCTCGGCTATGGATAGAGTTGTGCACAGGAGGGTGGATGTGCTGGAAATGAGATGTTTGAGGACAATATGTGGTGTGAGGTGGTTTGATCGAGTAAGTAATGTAAGGGTGAGAGAGATGTGTGGAAATAAAAAGAGTGTGGTTGAGAGAGCAGAAGAGGGTGTTTTGAAATGGTTTGGTCACATGGAGAGAATGAGTGGGGAGGGATTGACCAAGAGGATATATGTGTCAGAGGTGGAGGGAACGAGGAGAAGTGGGAGACCAAATTGGAGGTGGAAAGATGGAGTGAAAAAGATTTTGAGTGATCGGGGCCTGAACATGCAGGAGGGTGAAAGGCGTGCAAGGAATAGAGTGAATTGGAACGATGTGGTATACCGGGGTCGACGTGCTGTCAGTGGATTGAACCAGGGCATGTGAAGCGTCTGGGGTAAACCATGCAAAGTGTGTGGGGCCTGGATGTGGAAAGGGAGCTGTGGTTTCGGTGCATTATTACATGACAGCTAGAGACTGAGTGTGAACGAATGGGGCCTTTGGTGTTTTTCCTAGCGCTACCTCGCACACATGAGGGGGGAGGGGGTTGTTATTCCATGTGTGGCGGGATGGCGATGGGAACAAATAAAGGCAGACAGTATGAATTATGTACATGTGTATATATGTATATGTCTGTGTGTGTATATATATGTGTACATTGAGATGTATAGATATGTATATTGTGCGTGTGTGGACATGTATGTATATACATGTGTATGTGGGCGGGTTGGGCCATTCTTTTGTCTGTTTCCTTGCGCTACCTCGCTAACGCGGGAGACAGCGACAAAGCAAAATAAATTATAAATAAATAAAAATAAAGGTTAAAACCCTCTCTCATATACATATTTAGAGAACAGGAAATGTTTATACCTCTGATGCCTGTTCCCAACTAAAACTCCCTCACAGGAGAGGCCATGCTAACAGTCTCTCCATAACTAAAGAAGTGCTACTTCTAAGCCTGTAGTGCCTCACTCTTAACAGGCCACTGTCAGAGGGCAACTCTAGGTTGTGCCTAATGTTCCTACCTACTACTACTGCCCAATGCTCCTTCCTAAATGTTCATGCCTACTACTTCTATCTACTCCTACTACCATTTTGCCAAATGGTAGTGGTGTACATGTGCTAGCCCTACCATTTTGCGAAATGGTAGGGCTAGCACATGTACACCACTGGAAAATCTAAAGTTGTGAAGAATGAGCTGTGTCAGTCAAGTGCTATGTATGACAAGTAGAGATTTATGTTTGTGGATAGAATGCCAGTAGTCTACATATGGGTGAGGCAGAAGATTGCAACTTGATAACCACTAAAGTGCTAGGTCACTCCCTCCCAGTGCTGAGGCAAGAAGTATTGGTATCATACCTCTCTGGTCATTGGCTGTCAATAACTAAATATCATTGATGGAAATGACAGCAGGTCTTGTCAATATTATTTTAGTACTTTTCAGAACAAATTTCAATTCCTTTCCTCTTTCAGTTATTCTGATAGTTAATGTCACTTATGTTCAAGGAATGAATGAAAAACAGAAATAATGTCTTCCTGGCATACATTCATATTAGTTTGTCATTTCCCACCCAAGCAAAGTTTACATTTTATAATAGAATTCAATTATATAGATGAAAAATGATAAATACAATCATTATTGATATCACACTCCATAAGCATTTAGCAAAATTTTAATTAAATCAATATCTAATATGATTCTCTCCCTAATGACTAAAACACAGAATGCACTTCACCAAACTATGCAGAAAATCAACCTTTTCTGCAGAGCAAATCATTTTCACATGGAAAAATATTTCCCAGTGCGAGTTCAATAACACCCTATCTCCTGATCCTATAACCAACAAGTCAGTCTACTTTGTATTCTACAATGTATATTACTGACCCCTATGATTTTGCTTAAATGGAAAATTTTCTTACTAAACCACTAATACCATTAGTTTCGTGTATGAGACAAAGACTTTACTATCTACAGGTCAAAATTCTACAGACAAAATGAATTAATAAGAAAGCCAGAACTAATTATGACTGTCAATGAAGGTTTTACAGAAAAAAAAATTCAATCTGCAATCAAGGTACACAAAAAAAATAAGGAAAACAGAAAGAAGGTTATAGCTATAGGATAACACAAATCCACTTACAAAAGAGAGTGTTCAGCATCTAGAATCATGAAAAACCACAAGATGTTTCACATTAGTATGAACAGAGCTTAATCAAATATATTCAGATAATCATATAGACAACAGTAAACAGCATGAGTTAACATAAAAACATTCATCTTTATCTCATAACTTCATATTCAAACTTTAATTGAGCATTAAAAATCCTACAACTTGCCATTCGAGTCCTCCGCTTAAGTATAATGCACTTCACATTCATACTCAACTAATCTTTTGGTTATTCCAAATGCTGACTTACACTACACTGACTACTCATGTATATTTGCTAAAAATCATTGTTTTCAGACATCAAACTCGTAAAACAAAGAGGAATTTGATCAGCAATTAATGAAATATTGGCAACTTTGTGGTAATGATACCGAAGCACATGAGCAGCCATTTTGGGTTGCCGGTTACGGGTGAATATTCCTTTCTTGTTTCCTGCTGCACGTGTATGACCTACAGATTTCAAAAAAAAAAATATATATATATATATATATATATATATTTACATTGAGTAGTTTTTTAAATCAAATATGCATTGAGTAGTTTTTAAATCAAGACACAAATCAGCATAACAACAGAATCAACAAAGACAAACATGAGGAATTCTGGGAAAAATAAGAAACAAATATCATGATTCCAACTTGTGCCACTGCTAAGTATAAATGAAATATAAAATTTCAAGATAACATTTAAGTCTTTAAGACCTCCAACTAATAAATATTTTTTGGGCCCATTTGATCTGAAATCAACTGCTAAATATTTTCTATGCTCATCTGATCTGAAATCTTGAACTCATTCTCTTCCATACAGTTCTGCTGGACATGTAATTCTACTGACAAGCAAGATAATATCCCATCACTACAAGTGAACATGTCCCTGAACCAACACAGTCATCAGCTGTCAACTGATGCTACTGGTGTGACATCTACATTCACACCACTGAACTTTCCCAATGGCTACAGTCATCAAGTACATAATTGAATCTATCCTAGCAAAATGGTATTACCATGCAGTTAATTTCATTCAAAAAAAGCCTCAAATAAACACCCAAAAGATCAACCCAGTACTTACCCGATGGATTGATATGAAAGCAACTTCAACAGATATTGAGGATAGAGATCTCTCTTCTATTAATTAATTTCTGGATAAAGATACATGTGATTTCAGGCACAAGCAGTGTGCCAAAAATCTTACATGACAAAATGAGAGGATTTAAATGGTGTAATAGAAGAGGTGAGGCTTCACTGAAAACTTTAGGGCAGGGAAGTGTTTTAGATATCTGGGAGCGAACATGGCAGTGAACGGAATCACGGAAACTGAAGTAACCCATGGGGAGAGTGAGGGGGGCAAAACTATTAGGTGCAGTAAGGAATGTGTGTAAAGAGGTCATTGCCTTTAAGGGTAAAGATGGATATGTTTGACAGTATAGTAGTTCCATCAATGCTGTATGGATGCAAGAATTGGGCCTTAGATAATGTAAAGAATAGGGTGAATGTGTTGGAAACGAAATGTTGGAGGACAATATGAGGTATGAGAAGATTCATAGAATTACAAAATGGTAGGGTAAGACGGAGGTGTGGTAGTCAGAGGAGTATGCATGAAAGAACTGAAGAGGACATATGGAAAGGATTTGAAAAAAGGATTACTAAGAGGGTATAAAAATGAGAATAGGAACACGAACAATGAAAAGGGGTAAGCCAAGGAGGTGAAAAGATGGGAGTGAAAGGTGCTTTGAAGGCTTGGAGGATGGAAATGCAAGAGGGTGCAAGACGTTCAATGGATGGAGCGATGTGGCCTACAGAAAATGACATGCTGTCAGAAGACTGAAACAAGGCATATGAAGTGGTTGCAAGAATCCACGAAGAGGTCTTTGAAGCCTGATTATGGATGAGGGCTCTGATTTTGGTGCATTATATGTAACAGCTAAAGAATGATGGGGAGCAAGTGAGGCCATTTCTTCATCGAGACCTGGCACTACCTTACTGATGTGGGAAGGCGTGAACAATTATGAAAAAATAATAATAATAATATTTCCTATGAGCTCATCTTTCTTGCCTCAGTGAGGTACCACCAAGAAAAAAATTCACAGAATAATCCTTGCTTAGTTCCATTTTGAAAAGAGATAATATAGGAAGGGAGGATTTCCAGCCAGCACGTATGCCCCTCCAACTCGCTAGCCATGACATAAGGAGATAAATGGGCAGTTATCTTCCTCTTAATATCCTCAGGGATTAATGGATAAATAATAATTTGTGTTCATATTTGTTTGCCATATCCTACATAGCAACACAGTACAAGGAACATTTGAAGAATGGTAACATTTTCTCAGCCACTCTCTAGCTCTTACATATAATGCATCAAAACCAGAGCCCCATATTCACAGCATAGCCCAACTGAACTTACCATGGTTTCTCTTGACCATTCAATTGCCTGGCTTAGGCTATTAACAGCATATCACAACCTATACACAAATCATTCTGATTCACCCTCCAACACATGCCTCACAGTCTCTTTCAAGTTCAGACCAATCAAAGTATCTTTAACTCTTGACCTACTATTCCTCAGTTTTTTGTTCCCTCCACTTCCAACACATATACACCCTCCCATTCAGCCTCTCATTCATCCACTCTCTGTGTCCAAACCATTTCAGCACACTCTCTTCAACTCATCTTACTACCACACCTCTCTCTTACCCAATCATCTCTACTGTCGACACTTTTCACTCTATAGCTGTCCTCAAAAATTTAATTTTCAACATGCCCACCCTCTTCTGTACATTTTGACCTGGGGCCAATGCCTCACATCCATAAAACACTGCAGGGATTATTATACCACTAAACATACGCACTTTTCCTTTCACTGATAGTGACCTTCCTTCCACACTCTCCTCTGTACCCAGTATCTAATCCCTCACAATCATCCTATGACTAACTTCAGCTTCCATGGTTCCTTCCATTGCCATATCCATTCCCAGAGATTTAAAACATTCAATTCCCTCTAGGTTTTCTCCATTCAAACTCACACTCCAAATTCCCTGTCTCATTTCCCTGATAAATTATTATATTAACCTTGCATTTATTCACATAAACACTCAGCTTTCTCTTTTCACATACTCTCCCAAACTCAGAAACCTGCTACTACAGTTTCTCACTCAAATCTGCCATCTGGGCAACTGACTTGCCTCCCAGGCCCCCACAAACCCCAACAGACTTCATACATGCCCCTCTCTCTAACACCCTTACATTCACCTCCCTCACCACCCCATCCATACACAGAATAAACAGCCATGGTAACATCTGGAAATTCACCCTCTTCTCTTTCTCACTGGACACAAATACCTTGCTCTCTTGATAAAAACTCCTCACTTCTTCTAAAAGAGCTCCTCCCACACCATATACTCACAACGCTTTTCACAAAGCACAATATTCTTTTAAGCAAACACCTCATCCACATATCCTCTAGGACTCCTGAAGCCCCTTTGTTCCAGTTTTGAATTATGATAAATTTCTTTCTGTACTTGGATCAAGTATGAAAAAAAAATTATTATCATTAGTAGTAGTAGTAGTGGTAGTAGTATATTACCTGCAATACCCACCTGCATATTGGGAGGGTTAGTGGTGGCTGCAAAGTCAGCCAGCACTTCAGGACCCAAGTACCTGTCTTTTCTTTCTGCCTTAACCATACATGAACTACTGACATTCTATCCACAAATATACAATCTCTCCTTGCTACACTTGACAACATTTAGCACAAACAACTCATTCTTTGTAATTAGATTTTCCTGCTGAGAGCACTATGCACTAGCCCTGCCTTTTTGCAAAATGGTAGGAGCTATAAACAAAATAAAGTAGAAACATCAGTCAGGAGCATTAGGTATGAGTAGTTGATAGAAACATAAGACTGGAGCATTAGGTTAAAAGTCGCAGGTTGGAACATTAGGTAGAAGTAGTGCTTTTATACATTAAAGAACACCTATTTCTATATAATTTCAAGCAGCCTATTCATGCTTTTATAAATTCTAACAGCTGGTTTGTCTATGTCCTGTTCTCTCAATAAAATATGCAAATTAAACTATAATCTGGCCTGAGTCCTTCAATCATGAGACATGTTTCTTGGTTTATCCCTATGTCACTGTGGTCTGTCAGCACAGTTTCTTAAGCTACATAAGATTCCCTTTAGCAATAATTATGATGAACACAAAAATGGTAAAATTAAAGGCAAAAGAAATGATACCAAAAAGCTATATCAGCACAAGTAATATCAATTCATTGCCTTTACTATGAATACTCGGACAAATAACAGTGGGCCCTTCAACATGTAAAGCTTCTAGTATACATAAACATGCAAATTCATGAATTGACAAATAAACTCAACACTATGAAAAGAACAAACTTATTTTGCCACTTCAGGGATTTTGACTAGAGATGACATTGTAAACAACCACTTCGAGTACAGCAATTAGCTTCTAACTTCATCCTTTCCATAAGGTAAGTGACCACTACACACAGCAAACCAACTGGCTCTATAGTTAGATATGCCTATCTTGAGAAAACACAAAGGCCTCAAGAAATGTTCATTCAAAACAGAATGAGAGGGTAGAAGGAATGGGAACTAAGTTGTTGCTCACACAGATCTGTCTACTGTAAGATGATGATTTTTCATACTTTAAAACCTACATTCCTTAACTACGGTCAAAGCCCTACATGCATCCACAAGCATACCCACAAGGAGGAGGAGGGACCTTAAGAAAATCCTAATGAAAATTGTAAGAAAAAAGAAACCCTTAATAATAACTTGGCCTTCTCTGTGGATAAACCATATCAAAGCAAAGGTATGTATCATTTACAGAAGTATTACTGAAAGCCATAAAGTCCCTTTAGTGATTCAAACAAGATTCCTATAGAAAGTCTCATTGGAAGGCACTTGTTTGCAATATACACTAGATACGTACAGCTTGTAAAAGATGAAGCTAGTGAATTCTGGTAAGCCCCAACTTCAGTGACATTGATTTCTTCTTTTTGTAAGTTCACAGATTTTCTCTCTAGTGTTCACACATTCAGAGTATGGAAAACAAGGATATATGATTTGCCCAGAATAAATAAGAACCCACCAATTATTTGGCAAGGTTTGAGTTTTGGATGGCTTTTAATTGCAGGAACAAAGGAGTTTAACTTAGGAAAATGGTTAATCCGCAACTTGTAAAAAAATAGAAGCTATTACTTAAAGATTTAAACCAGTCTCAAATGAAAAGCTCTCATTGACTTGCCACTTGAAGAACATCATCCATTCTCTTTGGTAGTTTACCTTTAGTTTAATGACTTTCTTGGCCCCTAAGAAAATTAAAGAAATAGAAAATACATTCATACTTACCCTGTGGTGTGGCAAAATCAGCAAAATTCCAAATCATCTCCCCAACAAAATATCCTCTACTTCGGAGTTCATCAAATGCTTCAAAATTCTGCACCATCAGTTCAGCCTGATATTCCTCAGTCCATGTGAATGCAGGGTCCTATAAAACAACACAAAATCCCTAATACATATCCAAAGAAAAATCTCTAAATCAGGTATAATTACTAGTCAAAATCTAGTTTACAAATATACATTCATTGGCATTACAATACAATGCACATTAGCAATACAAGATAAAATTCCATTACTGATTACACATATATGCTACATACCTATGTATGTATGTGTGGCAAACCTACAATGGAGGGAGGATGGGAAAGTAAAATCGCTTATTTCATTAGAACATTTGATTGAGAATAATAAATAATAATGATCAACAGATCTAATGAAGGTGTGGCTTTGACTTAAGGCAGGTGGAGAACCCTTAAGCTAACCTTTATCAGAAATTAAAAATGACATTTACAAACGAAAGTCCGATATTTATGAACAAATCTTCTTACACTTGGTCCATTTAAAAAAAAAAGCCCCATGTTTTACGTTACATTACAAAAACAATACTTGAAGCACTTATTGAGGAAATGATGATACAAGAAAAACCTTTTCCAAACACACTGGCTGTTGCACAATTTTTAATAAGTTAAAATGAAAAGGAGATTCAGTTCCACACACACTGGTAAGTTTGGAATCAATATATGTTACAACTAATAAAAAGTAATGCCTTAATCAAGCTTTAACAAGGATGATACGGAAACACTAACCATGTGAAAGCCAGGAATAGAACCAGCTCCATACTCTGAGATCATGACTGGTTTATTGTGGAGTGCATGCCACTCAGAAAACTCAGTGACTGTTTGTAGCTTGATAACTTCCAAGTGGCCTGTATCACCATACCAAGAGTAATACCGGTTCACCAAGATAACATCAAGGCTGCGTCCCTGGCGACCATAGGGAGATCCATTAATATTTGGTAAGCATTTTAGCTTCTTAACTACATGTGATTAATATAAGTCTGAATGCTCACTCCAGACCTACTAAATATGTTTCAATAATTGGTGCATGAATGCTTTTTAAAAGTCTTTATCTTGTTTTCAACAAAATTAATATAAGTCTGAATGCTCACTCCAGACCTACTAAATATGTTTCAATAATTGGTGCATGAATGCTTTTTAAAAGTCTTTATCTTGTTTTCAACAAAAATCTACTTCACAAATCAAGAGAAAATATCTGATTATGCATGCAGTTATATTCTACCTCTCACTTTTAAACAATCAAACAAATTCTATCTCACACTTTACACAATCAAACTAAGTTCACTAAATGCAACTCAAAACATAAGCACTTGTATTACATCTTTCTTTCTGTCATGCTTGTTAGCTGTTTCCTGCAGTAGTGAGGTATCATCAAAAACATACAAATGGGCATTGGAGAAAAAAAATCCTAATTTGGCACCTTCCTCTGATCCTTCATCTTGAAAGTAATAATATAGGAGAGGAGGATCTTCAGCATCCTGCTCCCACCCTTATTAGTCACCTTCTACAATACAAATGAGATACATTGTTAGTAACGGTGCAATTTGACTCTTTTTTTTTATCCAAAAAGAGCCTGTCAGTCATAAGGACCCAAGAAGTGCCACACTACAATACACACAAGATAAATGGTTAGTAACGGTGCAATTAGACTTTTTTTATCCAAAAAATGCCTGTCAGTCATAAGGACCCATAATGTGCCACACTAACGTGGACAATTTAACATGCTGTATTCTTCAGAATATTTTTCAAGTGTTCCTGTTAGGTCTTTATACTTAGTGTCATAGAAATGATTTGCAACTGAAATGCCTGAGGAAGGTTTGGCAAGTGTAAGCTTGTTGCAGAGACTGAGTATACTATACAGGATACAGTTAAGACATTACATGTTTCACAACTATCCATGATTATATCTTTTCTACCATAACACTAAAGTCAAGTCGATGGTAAAATGAAGTGATTACAAATCTAGTCATATACGAAGCTCATCTTATTTTTTGTTGATCTTTGCTCACCATTTCTGAAACTAGCAAGGTAGTGCCAGAAGCAGATAAAGAAATAGCCTCATTCACTTATGTCCATTATCTAGCTGTCATGTATAATGTAGGAAAACCACAGGCCCCTATCCAAAATCAGGCCTCATGGACTTCTCCTTGATTCCCCTGACTACTTCATATGCCCTAGTTCAGCCAAATGACAACATGTTATCCCCTATACATCACACTGCTCCAATGCAATATGTCTCATGCAAGCTTATACCCTGCTGCATGTCAAACACCTAAAATCATCTCCACTCCATTCTCCCATCTCCAGTTAAGTCTTTCCCTTCTCTTTGTCACCTTCACTTTTGACATATATACCCTCTACAAGTATCTAAACAACTTCAGCAAACCCTCTTCATCTTTCACATACTCCTCTTACTATGACATCTTTCTCTTAACGTGTCTTTTTCAATCACTCCTCCTCACACGACTTAATATTCTCAATTATTTAATTTCCAACACATCCATCCTCCTCTTTACTTTTTTGTCTCAGGCCCAAGCTTCACATCCATACAGAAACAACAGGACTACTATACCATCAAATATACCCACCTTTGCCCATATAGACATTGACCTCTCTTTCTATACATCCCTCAATGTGCCAAGGACCTATGGCTCACTATAGCTCCCATAGTTCCATTTGATGCCATATCCATTCCCAGGTATCTAAAGTGCCCCAGGACCTTCAAATTCTCTCCATTCAGATTCATACTCCAAAGAACCTTTTCCCCTTCACTGTTAAACCTGATAACCTTACTTTTATTCACATTTACTCTCTACTTTCACATTTCTTCCTTCACACCAGGACCCTTTTCATGAGGCTCCTGCAGCTTCAACACCACACAGCAATCAGTAGCAGGAAATTGATGGACCCCCTTTATTGAGAGGTTCCTCAACAAAGTTTTACAATGAAGATACAACCTCACTGAAGGTGAATTTCCACTCACAGTCTATCCTCAAGGACATCAAATCTAATAACACCATCATGATAATTCATTTGGTGAAATATAAATGGTCTGTGTATGAGAGCCTACAGTATCATTAAATGTGAAAATTACATAAAAAAAGGGTAATGGAATATAAAAAAAGAGGTCAAATTAATATTATTTCTATCAATCCATCTATCTATATCTATGATGACTATTCCTTTCTGGGACTCCCTCAAGGGGGTGGCCACTGCAATTGTCTCCGTGGTTAGTGAACTCCAGTGCTGCTTCTTAGCCTTTAGTGCCTCACCCTTGACAGACCACTGGCAGAGGGCAAGTCTAATGCAGTGTTATTTAGAGGAAAAAATAACATCACTGAGGTCTCAAAAAGGTTTCTTATATTTATTTATTTATTTATTTTGCTTTGTCGCTGTCTCCCGCGTTAGCGAGGTAGCGCAAGGAAACAGACGAAAGAATGGCCCAACCCACCCACATACACATGTATATACATACACGTCCACACATGCAAATATACATACCTATACATCTCAATGTACACATATATATACACACACAGACATATACATATATACACATGTACATAATTCATACTGTCTGCCTTTATTCATTCCCATCGCTACCCCGCCACACATGGAATAACAACCCCCCCCTCATGTGTGCGAGGTAGCGCTAGGAAAAGACAACAAAGGCCACATTCGTTCACACTCAGTCTCTAGCTGTCATGTAATAATGCACCGAAACCACAGCTCCCTTTCCACATCCAGGCCCCACAGAACTTTCCATGGTTTACCCTAAACGCTTCACATGCCCTGGTTCAATCCATTGACAGCACGTCGACCCTGCTATACCACATCATTCCAATTCACTCTATTCCTTGCACGCCTTTCACCCTCCTGCATGTTCAGGCCCCAATCACTCAAAATCTTTTTCACTCGATCTTTCCACCTCCAATTTGGTCTCCCACTTCTCGTTCCCTCCACCTCTGACACATATATCCTCTTGGTCAATCTTTCCTCACGCATTCTCTCCATGTGACCAAACCATTTCAAAACACCCTCTTCTGGTCTCTCAACCACACTCTTTTTATTTCCACACATCTCTCTTACCCTTACATTACTTACTCGATCAAACCCCCTCACACCACATATTGTCCTCAAACATCTCATTTCCAGCACATCCACCCTCCTGCGCACAACTCTATCCATAGCCCACACCTCGCAACCTATCCCTGGGGATAGGAGAGAAAGAATACTTACCAAACATTCCTCACGTGTCGTAGAAGGCGACTAAAGGGGACGGGAGAGGGGGACCAGAAACCCTCCCCTTCTTGTATTTTAACTTTCTAAAAGGGGAAAAAGGTTTCTTGCTTTCCTTATTCCCAAAATGAAAAATGTACAAAACTAACAAAGAAATTAATGACAGATATTCTGATAATGTGTTTCCAACATAAAGATAGCCTCAAACATACTCTGATTTCTGATGAAAATAGAGTGAACAAAAATTATGAAAGTGACATGTATACTCACATATAAAAGGCAAAATACAGTTTTGGAAAATGTAGCTCTTCCGCATGAAGTATTACTCAAATTCATATCTAACTGCATACATAAAAAGCTATAAGAATGATATGTGTGTAAACTGAAAATCACCAAATTAGTAAAAAGTTAACAGTTACTACAAACTAAACACTACAGTGCAAAAGTTCAATAAAATTCAACATGCTTATTATATGTAAAACATATCTTCAGCACTAAAGCATATATACTTTAAGCCAAAAATGTAATTCTATAAAGACTACACCATCTTGGTTACTAAATATATCAAGCAAGATCAAGCATATGACCAGCAAAGACAATTTTTTAACCATCTTTATATGACATGCACAAAAAAAGCAACTTCAAGCAGCAGCAGCAACCAAAACCACAAACAATAAGACTAACAGCTTGATCCTTTTCCTTTGGTCGATTAAGTACACATGTTACAGGTCGGGAGGAATCTTCAGATTTTGTAGCAGATACAACTTTGCTGGGGAACAAAAGAGCTATGCTGAAGCCAAACTATTATAAAAAGTAGATAAAAAAAGGAGTGAGTTGCCACCCCTCTCATCTTGCACCAACTATCCAACAAAACATTATTCTTTCTTGCATCCCTTTGGTCTTCTAACTCTCCTATAAACTTATTCTTTTCTACTTTCATTAACTTAAAAAAGAGGTAATACTATTATAAGCCATTTAAAAAAGAATTATGCCATTCATTTCCAAAGTAGGAAATCATGATCTACTCAGGATGTGAGCAGTGGGTGGAAGATGGAAATGTGATTGGTACCAGTATTACTACTTCCAACATATGACAAGCTTGTGAATTCATCTGCCAAAGACCATGTTCTACTTAATGCCAACTCACTTGGCATCAAAAACCAGTGAAGAAACACAAAAGAAATGGAAAGTTACAAAAAAGAAAATCAATTATACTGATCTTAAGAGAATTCATATACTTTCAATAACATTTCTCTAAAAGATTAACACTTTTCTACTAATTTCCTTGAATGAAACGTATGAAGTAGTAGTACATTCATAATGTCTATTTTGTAATCAGCATTAAGAAATTCTGGAGCTAATTACAAAAATTAGTGATGATCTAAGTTTGAATTTAAACAACATAAAATAATCTACAATACATATCTTTTCCCTTGGGGGTTAACATCAATTAACAAATCTACCAACAATCTAAATAGTACGTAAGCTAATACATCAGTCAGTGTGTGTCAGCAAGCCATCAGATATGCATGTAACAAGCTTCAAAAAGATGGAAGCCCCTCAAGGGCACCTACAGCAAATTCAAGCAAGCCCTGATTCAGCACGCAAGTCACAGGTCGTGTAGGATCTGCATCATGTGTGGCCTCTACAACTAACCTGAAGATCAATGATAATTGATTGTAACATACAAAGCCTGCACAAGTATTGTAAAAATAACCTACAAAATCTAGATGAATTACTCCTACAGCAAATGTGTACAGATGTATAAAAAACAAAAGGAAAATTATTATTATTATTATTTTGCTTTGTCGCTGTCTCCCGCGTTTGCGAGGTCGCGCAAGGAAACAGACGAAAGAAATGGCCCAACCCACCCCCATACACATGTATATACATACACGTCCACACACGCAAATATACATACCCATACATCTCAATGTACACATATATATACACACGCAGACACATACATATATACACATGCACACAATTCACACTGTCTGCCTTTATTCATTCCCATCGCCACCTCGCCACACATGGAATAACATCCCCCTCCCCCCTCATGTGTGCGAGGTAGCGCTAGGAAAAGACAACAAAGGCCACATTCGTTCACACTCAGTCTCTAGCTGTCATGCAATAATGCCCGAAACCACAGCTCCCTTTCCACATCCAGGCCCCACAGAACTTTCCATGGTTTACCCCAGACGCTTCACATGCCCTGATTCACTCCACTGACAGCACGTCGACCCCGGTACACCACATCAATCCAATTCACTCTATTCCTTGCACGCCTTTCACCCTCCTGAATGTTAAGGCCCCGATCACTCAAAATCTTTTTCACTCCATCTTTCCACCTCCAATTTGGTCTCCCACTTCTCCTCGTTCCCTCCACCTCCGACACATATATCCTCTTGGTCAATCTTTCCTCACTCATTCTCTCCATGTACCCAAACCATTTCAAAACACCCTCTTCTGCTCTCTCAACCACGCTCTTTTTATTCCCACACATCTCTCTTACCCTTACATTACTTACTCGATCAAACCACCTCACACCACATATTGTCCTCAAACATCTCATTTCCAGCACATCCATCCTCCTGCGCACAACTCTATCCATAGCCCACGCCTCGCAACCATACAACATTGTTGGAACCACTATTCCTTCAAACATACCCATTTTTGCTTTCCGAGATAATGTTCTCGACTTCCACACATTCTTCAAGGCTCCCAGGATTTTCGCCCCCTTCCCCACCCTATGATTCACTTCCGCTTCCATGGTTCCATCCACTGCCAGATCCACTCCCAGATATCTAAAACACTTTACTTCCTCCAGTTTTTCTCCATTCAAACTTACCTCCCAATTGACTTGACCCTCAACCCTACTGTACCTAATAACCTTGCTCTTATTCACATTTACTCTTAACTTTCTTCTTTCACACACTTTACCAAACTCAGTCACCAGCTTCTGCAGTTTCTCACATGAATCAGCCACCAGCGCTGTATCATCAGCGAACAACAACTGACTCACTTCCCAAGCTCTCTCATCCCCAACAGACTTCATACTTGCCGCTCTTTCCAAAACTCTTGCATTCACCTCCCTAACAACCCCATCCATAAACAAATTAAACAAAAAACAAAAGGCAAATGTGTGAATATATTCTTAATGACTTCTGCTAAGGAAGAAGTGTATAGCTTATCTATCTGTCTATTTAGGAAATAATTCTGCAAGTCATCCTGTCATGAGTGGGTGAAAAAGCTTATTCAATATTTTGACTGATAAGATATATATATATATATATATATATTGGTTCTCAGTGAATGTAGGTTTGCGGCAGGGGTGTGTGATGTCTCCATGGTTGTTTAATTTGTTTATGGATGGGGTTGTTAGGGAGGTGAATGCAAGAGTTTTGGAAAGAGGGGCAAGTATGAAGTCTGTTGGGGATGAGAGAGCTTGGGAAGTGAGTCAGTTGTTGTTCGCTGATGATACAGCGCTGGTGGCTGATTCATGTGAGAAACTGCAGAAGCTGGTGACTGAGTTTGGTAAAGTGTGTGAAAGAAGAAAGTTAGAGTAAATGTGAATAAGAGCAAGGTTATTAGGTACAGTAGGGTTGAGGGTCAAGTCAATTGGGAGGTAAGTTTGAATGGAGAAAAACTGGAGGAAGCAAAGTGTTTTAGATATCTGGGAGTGGATCTGGCAGCAGATGAAACCATGGAAGCGGAAGTGGATCATAGGGTGGGGGAGGGGGCGAAAATTCTGGGAGCCTTGAAGAATGTGTGGAAGTTGAGAACATTATCTCGGAAAGCAAAAATGGGTATGTTTGAAGGAATAGTGGTTCCAACAATGTTGTATGGTTGCGAGGCGTGGGCTATGGATAGAGTTGTGCGCAGAAGGATGGATGTGCTGGAAATGAGATGTTTGAGGACAATGTGTGGTGTGAGGTGGTTTGATCGAGTAAGTAATGTAAGGGTGAGAGAGATGTGTGGAAATAAAAAGAGCGTGGTTGAGAGAGCAGAAGAGGGTGTTTTGAAATGGTTTGGGCATATGGAGAGAATGAGTGAGGAAAGATTGACCACGAGGATATATGTGTCGGAGGTGGAGGGAACGAGGAGAAGTGGGAGACCAAATTGGAGGTGGAAAGATGGAATGAAAAAGATTTTGTGTGATCGGGGCCTGAACATGCAGGAGGGTGAAAGGAGGGCAAGGAATAGAGTGAATTGGATCGATGTGGTATACCGGGGTTGACGTGCTGTCAGTGGATTGAATCAGGGCATGTGAAGAGTCTGGGGTAAACCATGGAAAGCTGTGTAGGTATGTATATTTGCGTGTGTGGACGTGTATGTATATACATGTGTATGGGGGTGGGTTGGGCCATTTCTTTCGTCTGTTTCCTTGCGCTACCTCGCAAATGCGGGAGACAGCGGCAAAAAAAAAAAAAAAAAAATTTATTCCTTGGGGATAGGGGAGAAAGAATACTTCCCACGTATTCCCTGCGTGTCGTAGAAGGCGACTAAAAGGGAAGGGAGCGAGGGGCTGGAAATCCTCCCCTCTCTTTTTTTCTTTTTTTTATTTTCCAAAGGAAGGAACAGAGAAGGGGGCTGGATGAGGATGTTTCCTCAGAGGCCCAGTCCTCTGTTCTTAACGCTACCTCGCTGACGCGGGAAATGGCGAACAGTATGAAAGAAAGAAAGATATATATATATATATATATATATATATATATATATATATATATATATATATATATATATATATATATATATATTCTTTCTTTTAAACTATCCGCCATTTCCCGCATTAGCGAGGTAGCGTTAAGAAGAGAGGACTGGGCCTTTGTGGAATATCCTCACCTGGCCCCCCTCTGTTTCTTCTTTTGGAAAATTAAAAAAAAAAAAAAAAAAACGAGAGGGGAGGATTTCCAGCCTCCCGCTCCCTCCCCTTTTAGTCGCTTTTAGTAGCTTCAGTGAAATTCTGTAAAAACTTTTTTTTTCATACTTGTCCACCATTTCCCATATAGTAAGGTTGTGCCTAATCTGATCGCATCCACACCCTATCTGTCATGTATAATGCACTGAACTAACGCCTCTTATCCACACAAGCCCCACATACCTTTTTGTGGTTCCCCTGACCACTTCATATGCCCTAGTTCAACACTGACAGCAATGTGACCCTTGTATCCCACAACCTTGCACTTTATCTCATCCATACCACACACCACATACTGCAAAAATGAAGGAATGCTGGACAGTGTTGCTTGATTCCTAAAAAAAAAAAATAAAAAGTCTTGATAAAATCTCCATGATTATTTCACATTTCCACCACACACAGAGCCACTAAGAGATGATTAGGCTTGAACATCAAAATCAAAAGACCAAGCTGTAACATCGTAGTGTACAAAGCATCAAGAGCAACATGAAAGCCACAAAACATTCACTGCTTACTTAAAAGTACTGCAAATAATAATCCAATTTACATACAGCAAACTCCGAGTTCTTGTTATATGACAGAACACAAGTGACAGGTCTGGTTGGATCTGCTTCTTTTGTTGCATTGACCACATTGCTGTGAATATATTTCCACTTTACAGAGGTGATAAAGCTTCATAGTGTGCTTACAGTAGCTGCCTGCATTCAGAAAGCATCAAGGAAATTTACATGAAGTTCAGCTATTATTCACATAAAAGTTTAACATATTACTTTAACAATTCCAAACATATGTATGGTAGACAAAAAATATAATGGAAATGTGTAAAAAATGATCACTGTATTCATCCCTCTGCTCCAATCAAACAATTCTCATTTGTCAATGCACTACTGAACTCCATGAAAGGCCTCTATTTTCTACTCTTAAAACAGCTGAATACCCCTGTTAACATCAACTACTTTGCCTTACATTTACATCATATTAAACAAAGTCATACAAAGCATACAAGAGATCATGCTTGAAAATTAAATCAACCCAAGTACCCTATCCCTTTCAAAAGCCTGTTGAGGTGAGAGATGGGGATACTAATTCTGTTCAGTTCTTTCCCACATGCCCATTTACACTAAACCTTCCCCATATAAATGGGAATGGGGTTATTCATGACAGAATTCTTCTAATATTTCACATTCTTAAATAACAGGCAATTGCACCCATATCATGATCAGTACCATATAAATGTTATAATGCAATATATACTGGCTTCTGACATATATATTGCAAATGATCTTGACACCATCCTCCCCATATGGACAAAAACTAGTTAGCCAGCTTCATAACTGACCACCAAGCTAAAGTCACACTCAAAGCCTTCACCTCCAAAATTCTTAAAAATCTGAAAACAGAGTTACACCCTGAGCAATTCTTCCTCTGACTCTCTTCAATCTCTTTCTCCATGACCTCCCAACACCTCCTGCAGACCACAGTGGAAAAGTTCATTCATATGCAGATGACCTCACAATAACAAAAATACAACACAATATCAAGTAATTAGAACACTTGGCCACCCAAAAAAGAACGTTTGCATCAAGATAGAAATCTACTGACACCCTCCTAACTCCCTGACAGACATTAGTCCAACAAGCACCCTCCCATCACCCTACATGGAAAACCACTCCCCTTGAACAAAGCTCCTACCATATTAGGTACCTCATATGACATGATAAACATGAACTTAAAGTTAGAACAAACTAAATGCCCTCAAAACACCTACTGACATCAATTTTGGACAAGGAACAGAATCCCTTAGTATCCTCTACAAACAGTTCATATGCTTCATATGCTCCACCCTATATTATGCCTCACTAGATTGGTCATAGGCTCCACCCTATACTATGCCTCACTAGATTGGTCATCCAGCCACTCAAAAGCAAACACAACAAAACTGCAAACCACATAAAAGAAGGCTTAGAAACCATTAACTTTCAACATCTGCACACTGAAACAAAAATACCTCCCATATGATCGCAAATGAATGTGCCTAGCACACAATTCTTTACAATCACAACATAACCAGCCACTTACCCTAAAGTATAAGCAATAAAATCTCTGCTACTTCACACTTTAGCAACCTTAACTCACAGATCAACCCCCCTCCCCTCACATAACAAACATGATACTGGAAAACATACACACACTGTAATGACTCAAAAATTACAAAATATCTGCCCTCCTCATTCAAGTCTTAAATTCTACTCTACCAGACATAGAATAACCTGAAACGGCACTCCCAAGACATAAATGAGTTACACTTTCTTGCCTGTAGTTTTGATACATTTGTCTCTAAAATGCTAAAACACCAATTCAATATATGCCTAAGATTGTAATTTCCATTCAGAAGACAATTAATACATCTTTCTTAATTGTCCAGCACTCATCTCATGGACAGCACACAACACCACACTCTTTAACCTATGGTCCAACCATATAGATGATATCAGCTTCCTGTGCGCAGTGGCAGCTCCACAACAGGGGTTCCTGGGACAACAATTAATATATAAAACAACACATTACACATGACAGCTAGTGCTTCTTCAACTGTATGGAACATCTCTCCCTGTATTGCTAACCATAACCTCTCTCAATATCTATCTGCTTACCTATCATCCAAATTCTATTCCCATATAATATGGAGGATAAAGTCTATACAGCCTCCGTCTTGGTTATCTTTACTTTCTTTTTAGCAGCCAATATGACAAGGGCAACAATATGCCCTAATCAAGCTACATCAAGTGAAAGATAAAATAAGCTAAGAGAAAAAATTGCTTCAGGGATTCATTTGAACTTATCAGCTTTTGTAGACCTGCCTCTTGAAGGTGGGATGGTTATGGCCACAAGTAAAGACATATATCCTCAACTTACATCCAGTGTGTTCATTAAACAAAGCTTTTCATACCAACATAGGTTTTCTTTGTTCTTCACTTTGCACACTGACTTGATTCATCAGGCAAGAATATCATCTCACATTCCCATCTTGATACATATACAGTAACTCCATCACATATGAACTATTATTCCCTGGCATCCTTGTCTGAAATACATTTAGTCTTCAATAACTTATATACTAATTTGTTCAACTATTTTGTAAGTGATTTGTTGACACTGAAAAACCTTTGAATGCAGTAAAACAGCAGCTTTCTACTTAAATCCCAAAATACTTTGTTAGATTTTCTCAAATCAGCTAACAATGTGCTTGTTTCTTGACGTATAGCAGTATGGTTTACCCCAAACGTTTTACATGCCCTGGTTCAGTCCACTGACAGTACGTCAACCTCAGTATACCACATCGTTCTAATTCACTCTATTCCTTGTATACTTCTCACTCTCTTGTAGAGTCAGGCCCCAATCACTCGAAATCTTTTTCACTCCATCCTTCCATCTCCAATTTGGTCACCTGCTTCTCCTTGTTCCCTCCACCTATGACACATATATCCTCTTTGTCAATCCTTCCTCACTCATTCTCTCTAAATGTCCAAACCATTTCAACACACCCTCTTCTACTCTCTCAACCACACTCTTTTTATTTCCACACATAAATCAAAATGTCTATCCCTGGGGATAGGGGAGAAAGAATACTTCCCACGTATTCCCTGCATGTCGTAGAAGGCAACTAAAAGGGAAGGGAGCGGGGGGGCTGAAAATCCTCCCCTCTCGTTTCTAATTTTCCAAAAGGGGGAACAGAGAAGGGGGCCAAGTCAGGATATTCCCTCAAAGGCTCAGTCCTCTGTTCTTAATGCTACCTCGCTAATGTGGGAAATGGCAAATAGTATAAAAAAAAATCAAAATGTTAAATCTAAGGGTACATGTAAACAGTATGAGGCTTATCTTACTCTGTAATTGAAAAATGGCTCAACTTACTACAAGATGCTTTCCTAAAATCAAATGATACTACCATAAATGAAAACTTAAATACTGTAGAAGTAAATGACAAGGTAAAATACTCTAAACTTTAATATTCTACATGAAATTAAAAAGTATAATTCAAATCAGAAAATGGAAGTCAGTTTTCTTTAAATAAAAAAGCATAACAGCATACCGTAGCCTGTTTGACATTTTTCTGACCTGAAATAATCCTTTGCAGCTGCCTGGTTTGACTGAGGCTCATTGCCAACACTCCACATGATTACACTTGGACGGTTTTTGTCACGGCGGACAAGCTCCTTCATGACAGATATGTGCTTGTTCATTAAAGTCTCACCAAAACCACTGAAAAGTAGATTGAAATAATAAAAACAAAAAAATAACTTCCTTTAAGACACGAATTATTTCTTCAGACAATTACATACGGTCAAAACTCCCTCCATAGATTCAACCCAAGTTTTCGTGATCAGACACACCCCATACTCCTCTCCCTGATAGAGCCTGGCCAAAATGTATATCCATGGGATGATTCAAAGGATTTTTGCCAAGCATATGAGACACAATCATCAATGGAAACTTGTTCAGTGACAGGTGAAATTATTCTTTTACCTTAAACTATATCAATAATCAAGAACAGATTTTGTGTTTCCGACAAACTAACAAAGTGTATTACTTTTCTCTTTATAAGAGAAGATAGCCAGGAGTCTACATCAGTCTTTGTAGATCATGACTGAAAGAGGGCCTGAAAACTAAAACCTAATTTCTGTGAAAAGACATACTCACTTCAAAGTACCATAACAATATATCTATGATGTTACTTCAAGATGTATGATAATATGGAATATGATAAATCTCCTAAGACCCTAAATCCCTTTTTCACCTATCTAAGGAGAAAAGTCATCTAAGTAACCTGACTGAATGCAAAGGATGTCAGTACCATACATATGGAGCATTCCAAAGTTATCCCTCTATGCCAAACATACTTATAAGCTTAACCCTATTAAAAATCACCTGAGATAATATATCTATGAATCATCACTAACAAGAAGTCCCAATACATTCTTCAAATGTCAGCTCAATTATGTAGTCAAAACCCCTAACCTAACCCATAAAAAGAGAAAATATTTTGTCCAATGGTCATTATACATATCCAATATGTGCAGATTTACCAAAATTTGACATCACAGCCTACCCTTTTACCTGACCCTAAGAGTCAAGTCCAAGGCCAAGCCATGAGGACATGATAAATATAATAGTAAACTCCCCCCAACTCTTTTGTCATGACTTTGAACCTGGTTAATGGTGGGTTCACTTTCTAATGTCAGTCAACTTCATATTCAGATCATGGATCTAAAGTCATACCCATCTTACAAGTTAACTTAGTCAAGGATGAAGCTTCATCATTAGAAAGTTTACTCAAAGTATTGTATTAGATCTTACTGATGCCTACAGGGAAGAGAAAGGTAACATGGCAGATCCTTATTTGTGTAGTCAGCATAATTCCAACTGCCACTGGTTAGTCAATGATAGTGGTTTGACGAGCTACTTTATATCATTAAGTTTATCATGTGATTTATAGTCTAGAATAGGGTTTGGGCAAGAAATGAAAGCACAAGTTACCTCAACATTCTTTCAAGTTATAACTTCTGCATCAAGAGTACATTCTAGTTTGCCTGCTTGCTCATTTTCACAAATACCTTAGCAGTTGGGTGCTGACAAAAGTCCCATTCTTTAGACCCAAATATTAAACATTAAAGTGTTATCAACTGAAAAAATAAAATACAGTGATAATAGGCACCTGAGACCCACAGCTGGACTTTCATCAACGATCATAATTCCCTCCTGGTCTGCCATATCCATGATCTCCTCAGCATATGGGTAATGTGAAGTACGGAAGCTGTTAGCTCCCAACCATTTTAAAAGGCTGAAATCCTTAACTACAAGAGGATAATCCAGTCCTTTTCCTCGAATCTGTAACAAATAAGATTTTGACACTACTTATGTCATTCTCCACACCATAATAAAGGGTTATTGAGTTAAAAATTTATCATTCCACCATTATGGTGCTAACTATCATTCAGTTTTTGTCTACATTTACAACATGCCTTAAAATGGTAACATAATACACAGCAAAATTCAGTACATAAAACTACTGTAAAAAGATAACCTACATACCTTTTTTCTCTGAAACAGAAGTGTGGTCAAAGAAAAAGTTCCTCCACTAACTTATATAAAGTATCAGTACTATGAGCTTCAAAGGTCACCCTTAAAATACTGAAAAACTTTCTCAATTCATTCTTTTTCAGCTCCTAAACCCTTCTTAGAGAAAACTCATGAAATAAAATTTTACCATTTCCAGAGATTCACCAATTCACTCCAAACCGTAAAATCAACTAAAAATCATATATGAGAAAAATTGATATTAATCTAATTCTTAGAACTGAATTTCTAAACTCACATCAGCATCTTCATGCTTCCCACATCCTCGTAAGTACATTGGTCTATTGTTGATTGTGAGAGTTGTGGAGTTCCAGCCAACAGCGCGGATTCCCACCTTCTGGGGATAAATATCCAGTCTACCAGTTTCATCTGAAACTGCCACCTGTGTGAAAATGTTTGAAAAACAATAAAAGAATTATAAAAACTCAAAAATATCAATATATGGAAAAGTTAGCACATCTTCAGATAAGATGAAAGAGATTTGGAAAATGACAAATTTATATCTAATTCTGCAAAAGAGAAAACATTCTTGGGTATATCCCAAATGACCCTGATTGTTTAAGAACAACTTGTCCAATTCATGGAAAAGTTGGGTTTACTGAAATACACAGATGCTTTCAATCACAATAATCCTGAGGACTTGTTTATCAATCAAGACTACTGAGTTCCAAGTGATTTATTTCCTTTGCACTGTTCACTTACAATATATTTCAATGAATTCTATTTCTCAGTTATACTCAACTGCTTTTCCTAAATCAGCATGGCAGCATAATGAAAAAACTAACTACAGCCTTATTAACACACTTCTTCTTCAGGCATATTGCACTAAAACAGCCTCCCATCCAGTCAAACCACTCACAATTTCATAGTTTACCATGGCCACTTCATAAGCCCTAATTCTGCCTCTGCCCACTGGTTACTGCTTAAACTAAAAAGCTTTCCATTGATGCACACAATCTATTGGCTACATGGAGGAAAGTTTGTGAAGGATGTTAAGCCAGGCTTTGGCAATATGGCAACATTTTCTTTGATAAAGTCAATTAATCCTTAGTTACTGATATTTGCTCATTTGCAGTAAAGATGAGGCCAATTTTCTCAGAAAGATTACAAACTAAAGTGACTGTGACCATCCAAATAGTAAAATCAAACAGAACTTACATCAGAAGATCCTTAGTTGGCAATTTGCAAGGCACAAAGCCTACAGGAAATGGGGGATTAGGGAAACTGATCCTGGGAGACATGCCTAAAATCATATAGTGAACATTCCAGGGTTGAAAATAAGCATTATTATCATTTAAAAGTGACATGCTTATTCTATAAAGGGACAAAGAAATGATGTACAAAACTGTAAAGCAACAAGATGATGGGAAAGTGTCACCTCTAATGCCATACCTCCATACTCTTATGAATGAGCGAACAAGCTATGTTGTATAAAAGGCTACCCTGATGCTCACCCTAGCAAGATCACCTGGTTATGAAATTCCTCCTGCCACTCTTTAGAAATGGCAGTTTGCTAAGCTGGTGCACAAGTGGCCACATGACACTCATCCTATGCATGGATGAAATTTTGTGGTACTGCAGGAAACCCTAGATACTCAAAACATTTGACACTATGGTTGGTAAAATGGTATACATTATTCTAAGTGTGCGCACTTATAACTGTGGTTGTTGGAATCATGGTAAGCAAGAGACCTCTGCACCTCAGTTATATACTTTCTTTGGATTACCATTAGCTTAACTAAGAGACTCTTCCTTAAACCTATGCCTAACTTGATGGAACCTCAGAAAGGATACTAAACTTTAAGTAGCTTTAGCTGTACCTGGCATAAAAGCTCACCCAAAAAGAATCAAAATATTAGACGTGTCTTATTTCATCAATTTACATAACCATGGCAGACAGTTTCTTAAAAACAAAAATTGATGGCAAACTCAACATATTAATGCCTTGAAGATAATGAATATTTAACTCAAAAGCTCCTGGTAACAGGTTTCATTATAACACTAAACTTACCAGAAGTGTATACATGTATCCTGATTCTTCTGCCATAAGGTACGGCCACCAAAGACTTGCATTGGTTACTAAAATGGAGCCATAGCATCCCATAGCACTTGTAACATGATCCCCTTTATTGTTCAAGACTTTTATGGAGCAGCCAACACCTAGTAAATGCTGAGATTCTTCCTGGGATGTAGAATATGTTACATTGTATGTGATAATACCTGTAAAGGCAAGGAAAATTAAAATAATGCACTCTTCACAGTGCTTACAATATTTTTGTAATGATTATCTGACTTTCATACTATGGTTCTAAGAATGGAGTCATCAGAAACTGATCTTCATCTTATTTTTCCATAAATGCAACTAACATCTTCAAATACACTTGCCATCTCCACTTTTACAGCTGATACTTTGGAAAACAAGGAAAAAGGGCATTCAGAGAGATATAAAATTAATAAACCTTATGTGTAAAGGACTTTAATTCCATCATCATAAAGTATAGATTTGAATCTCACATGATACATAATCTTCTACAGATGAGGTAACTACACAACAACTTCAAAAGCCTACAAACTCCAAAACTCTATCCACCACTCACAGAGATCATCTTCCACTAGCTAGCCAATTACGACTCTAAAGACATATGAAAATCTAAATATACATGAAAATCATTATATCTATTCATCTTATTAATCCTAAGAACAGTGATACCTATTCATGAAATAACCCCCTTCCATGTACATGTAAAACCAGTGAATGTTAAATGAACCTCAGAAATGAATGAAATTAATAGAACCCAAAACTATGAAATTTCAAAACTAGCTGAAAGCTTATAAGGGCAATCTAAATCCAATGAAAAAAACAGCTCCTCTCATCAAGAGGAAGCATCAATCAAAAACCCTCACTGCAAACACTCAGATATGGAATTTTTTTCCTTCAAATATTACAGCACATAGCATATCTATTCATACTTTTTTTTTTCCTTCAAACATTACAGCACATAGCATATCTATTCATACACTTTTTCTGGATAAAAACTACCCCTCTCTACCTGTCCATTCACCCTTAGGCTCCCTTAAATAATGGTACAACACTTTCCATCACAATACATTTCCTAAATTTCTTCAAATTACGCCATTATGAGGTTCTTTGCCATTTCATGCATATATGACACAAGGTTAGTTTAACTAAGGATTAAGGAAAATTGACCTGTGGACATGCTATACACTGGAACTGGGTCAACACCTGTGCACCTCATAGTGACAAGAGAAAAAAGATATACTAAACTTTCATGGTAAAAAAGGAAGCAAAGCAACTCAGTTTCAAAAAACAGTCATTTAAAAAACTGAAGAACTCAATTTAAGAAAAAAATGTGAGTTATTATGGGAAAAATCTTAACCTATGAAAATGTATATGATATATTTACCCTATCTATGATAGCTAGACCTAAGAGTTTAATTAATTTGTTCCTCATAATCTATACACTTACCATCTTTTCCATCAATATCTGTGGTGACCAAGATGTCATCAATATATGTCTGTGGTGTTGTGTAAATATACACAGGTCGGTGCAAACCAGCATAATTAGTGAAGTCGAAGTTATATGACTGCGTAAAATAACCTGGTGGATATCTGGGGAAAAGATAAAAAGCATCTGAAATTTACCTTTCAATAAGGAAATGTACTTATTCCTGCACTCACTGAAGTGAATTATTGAAGTCATTTTGATCATTAATTATTATCCATAGTGAATCCTCAGCTGGCTGGCTGAGCAAGTATAACAGATTTCTCCAGTTGACTAAACCTTTTCTTTTTTCTGGAGGGGATAATCTTGGAATTTCAGAAAAAACTTTGTGCTTCCTGAAAAAAGGTTCTTAAAAGTCGACATAAATTTGTTCCTGGTTACACTGCCTTGTGCACGGGTGGGGGATTGAGTGACACAATCAAGGCCAAGGATTGGCTAATGGAAGAAAAGGCTGGTCAACAATCACAGTTTTTCCCTCGACTGTGTCACAGAACATTTCATTATGTTTTTGTGTTCCAATGAGATCCACTGCTAATTATTTTTTCTACTGATTTTCACCTTTAGAATTCTGTGATGTGTGCTGAAATCCCACCATGTAGTAACCTTATGCTTTGGATAGAGTTTACTCCAATATTACAAAACACTTCACTAGTCACACTAATGATAAATCCCTGACCTGTATGCAAAGACACTATCAACTGCCATGATGCAAAAAAAAGGATCTTGAAAAAAGAATGGACAAGTAAGTGCAGATCACCACTGCTATTTAGCTGGGAAAATGAAAAGACTAGAAAGATTCCAGAGTAAAATGTAGAGACAGAGGTCCTCTCTGTACAAGATCCCCATTCCTTACAAAAGCAATTTACATTAGCCCACAGCCTAATTTAGTAAGTATGAGAGTATAAATCTATGAGTAATTTCCCCTTAACATTTTTTAACTTTCCTACAAGGGAAAGAAACTAATTAGGTGGCCAGAAATTTCAAGTTTCGAGACCAGCCTACACATAAATTAGTGTTGTTATCATAGGTTTTACCATATCTACCTCCATGCAATCCTGCCCGTATCAAGTAGTTTTCACTATACAATAGTTCTGCTTTAGCTCTGTTAATTATTCATGCACAATAATTACTGTATAGTTACTTCTTCATGCACTATAATTATTGTATACATAACCACAAAATCAGCCACATCTATACTTTTTGTGTCAAATATTTGTCTTCTTGTGCCCTAACATCTATCCCATACTCCCTGTTTTTTAATTCCATATAAGCATTTTAATTTCTCTGCTTGCTTTCATACACAAAACAGTTCTCAAAATATTATACTCATCCATCTGCTCTGTACTTGCCAAACACACAGTCAAGAGGCATGCATCTTTCACTAACAGAAATTCAAAAAGACTTCATGCTTAATAGAAAAATCTTCACTATACCCATAATCATTTCATTCAGTACAATAATTTGTCAAACATTCTCTCCTATACAATAGCTACACACACCCAAATTTATACTCCTCCTAAACAATCTAGCAGGCAAGCAAAATGATAATATCTACATACCCCACGTTTTGAGTTGCTTCCACCTTTACCTTCTTTAGCTTTGCTTCCTTCGTCTCACTATCTCCTTTAGCTTCACTTCCTTCGTCTCACCATCTCCATTCTCTGTATCTATGCCAACTTCACATACACTGTTTCACTCATATCATTCTCTTAATTTTCTAAGACAAGCTGGTAGGCACCTAATCAGATCAATTCTGAAGTTGGAGGCAAATAATCTAACTAAAATCTGGGTTCAAACTAGCAGCCATACCATTTAGTGGCACAAGTTTGTTCAAAAGAAACTTCATAAACATTTCTTATCGATATAACAAATGAGAACACTTCTTACCTTGTTGAGTCATTATGGTGAATAATACTGCCCTGGGGGATGGTTTCAGGGGTGAGAGTGTTGTTGATGGCAACAGTGATGAGGTTCTCCTTCCCATACACCACCCCTTTTGTTATTTCTGCCATAATGGGTAGATGACCACCTTCATGTGAAGTCAGAGCTTCACCATTGAGGTACTGAAAATAATTTGACTCATTAGAAAGATGACTGAGGAATATTCTCTTTTGTTTTCTTTTGCAGCAACTGCTGTGACCACTCTCCTAATATTCTTGATGTGTTTTCACTTCTAATCTTTCGCAGTGTAACTACAAAATCTCACACACAACTGGTTCATCTGACCACACTCACAAATGTACCTGTTCTAGCAGCATCCTCCACTCCAGCAGTCCCTTCTAAACATGATTACTGGCACTTTAACAAAGCTAACTGGAAAAAATTATGAAAGTTCAACCATCCCTCACTATCTGCCATAATGAAGCTTCTCTCTCTATTCTAAAAGTATAATTTCAGCCACTGTTCTTGTGAGTTGTCAGAATCAGTACCAGCCCGAGGCCTAGTTCTGCTGCACGTCTGACTGCTGCTTAAGAGAGTATGGGAATGGAAACAAGTTATATAAGGAATAACCATTAGGATACCTCCTTCTTTCCTCATATAGTCTTTCTTTCTTTGTTTTCCCTCTTTTTATAACCTCTCTATCTTTGAAAGTTAGGTCTACAAACACCAAAGGTGCTCACATCAACACCTGTGAATTTCTTTTTTATTCTCATTAACTTGCCTTCCATCTGAGATGGCCAAAACTTAGGCATGCTTTAGCCCATGCCATGTCAGCTACTACAAATAAATTTTTCCCATTTCCCATTTCAAAGAAACTGATTATTCATCCCCTAAAAGTTAGATATCATTTGCAGTGTAGCCTTCTCTGACTGAGGGGCTCAAGCTGTTTACATAATTTTTGTAAACCTCGCAAACTGCATTCCAATGCGTTCCATCACAATCTTCACTCTCTAATGGGTTCCTGTTCTCTTCCTCAGTTTTATGACCTGCTGAACCTGACTACCTCCTTCACGGTTGCCATCACATCTAGCATAACTTTCTATAATTATGAACACCAAAACCAAAACTCTTACAATATATAACTGCTAGTGGCATAAACAAAGTCTGGAGGTTTCTATTTAGTAAAACCAGGTCTAACCAAGTATCTAAAAAACTCAACAGTCCAAAACCAAGTTTGATTATCAAATCATAAATGATTGCACACACATACTAACTTAATCATACCTTTCCATATAGCCATAAATATAAAATGCTCTGTAATATTTTCATATGCTCTACCAATTTTTCAGGTAAAATTTCATAAAAGTAACAATGCATGAAATCAAAGTACTTTTCCATCCTCAGACTGTTATGCAACCCCAGAGACCTTTTTATGGGGCTCCTACTAATTCAGTGCTGAAGTCCACACAACAGTAGGGTAAGGTGGGTTCCTTTACAGCAAGATGGCCTTCAATGAAAACATATATATCTTTCCACTAACTGTCAATTATATAACCTCATCAAAAGTGATTTACCACTCATGGTGCTATCATATTTCTTTTTATATGTTGGAGGCTCCAGTCATAGACAAATGTCCACATCAAGGCTTGGCCTTACTAAGACTGAAATTCATAGAGAATTATGAAAGGAAGAAACAAGGGAAGTATTTCCTAAGGCAAAATCCAAGAAAACTTCCCCAGACGATATAAGTTGAGTAACAAAATCATACTTACAATTATTGAATTATAATGAGCAGACCCCAAACGAAGCACCACTCTCAGATTATCAGACTGCCACCTTGTGGGTACATAGAAAGTACGATCATACCTACAACAAAAAGAAATAAAAAACAAACTGAATGTCTTCATACTGTAAATCAAAAACATCTAAGATATAGCAAAAGAAATTTCTATTACTACTTAAGTCTCTAAAAGGAGCACTGGAATAAACTATTGTACAAAAAAAAATACTCTGTAACAGTGCAAATAATTGGGTTAAGTTAAAATAAAGAGAATCTAGGGAGTATTTGATAAGCCACGATTTCTTTTCGAAAGATCTCTTCAAAAATGTTAAGGGGCATCTCCTCTTGTAAAAGTGGCATATAAATGCTTTAATACACATGAAACTTTAACTGAAATTCAATAATCATGTGCAGCCAGTCTGGCTGAAAACAAAGTTAAACTTGAGAAAAGAGGCCATTTGTAATGACAACCAAACAATCATAATATACAATGAAGAAATATTCTTTTTATCATTGGTAACCTTTTTTTCCTCACCTTAAAGTTATGCACCACTTTCCTCTTAAGTCTGTGTTCCAGGAATATCAATCTTTATATGAAAATGAAAAAGTTATTAAAACAGTCAACTAAACAGCAAACAGATACTCTACACATCTAATTATTGATACACTACATGTCTACAGAACTAACCATGCCCAGCCAATGTGATCCCGAAGTGCCTTATCTTGAGTCACATCATTGTAGCTACTGGGAACAGCCATGGATATCACTGGACCAGTCTGCAATGTACAGGATTGCCTAAATTCAAAGTATATAAAAAAAGAAATGTCTTGGATATGGCAAAAAATATGAAGTGATTTGCTAATTCAATCTTTAATGAATTACCTATTCTTATCTGATTTTCCCTTGAATATTTAATGTAAGCAACTTGACCAGGTAACAGCTGGGGCTTAGCAAAGAACTCTGATTCAAAATCACAACAAAAATCACCAACATTTACACCAAAATAATTAAATTTTTCAGTCAATGAAAAAATGGATGTGTGGAAATGGGTTTCAAACTTTTTACCCCATGCTACAGCTGAAAAATACCATCACAACATCCAAATCCAGTGTCAAAGGTACAGTATGATCTCTAACTGACTGAAAATTAGCAATGGAATACCAGCAATGTAACACTGTTTTAAAGATGACAAGTACAGCTACAAGCCCTGTCCTATACAGTCAAGCAGTAAGTTCACCAGCCAATCATATTTATTCAAACATTTCAAACACGAGGATACCTACATGTTTTGGGACTGGCAATCAGTTCAATTACTATTATAACTGGAAATTTGTAGATCTGTCCAAGATTTCAGTTTTTCTGCTATTACTGAGTCCATAATCCATCCTTGGGCATGTACAATAAGACTAAATTAGGTTACAAATAATGATAATGAAATAACACTATGATCTACAGCCTTTCCAGTTGACTATACCTGCTGCAGAACTGAACCTTCCTTGATTCAACATGATATGACCTACGTGAAGTCCCTTAATCTTAAGTTTAGCAAATTTTAACACCGACTTCCCAAGAAAATCTAATCTCCTTTATCAGGTCTACGAAACCAGCATTCTCCCACTATGCTGGGGCAATGCTGAACTAGTAGTTCTTTACTACTATGCAGAATGATAAGAGGGCACACTGTACTACTGCACATAACAAAATACTGTAAGAACCAATGTAATCTATCAAGAAAAAAAGTCACAGGAAGCAGATGAATATCTCAACATTGAGAATTGAGAGTATCCCAAAGACATTTCATTCTCAGCAACCCTGCAATGCAAATTTAAGGCTATGGCACAGTCTTCAGTGAAATACTGAACAAAATGCTCTACCAAATTAAGAAAATATCAAGTATACTGGAACAAAAGATACTCTGTTTCATAACTAACAATATTACATACAGGAACTATAAGATATAAAACTTAAATCAGACTCTGAAAACAATCTCCAACATATTCCATATGAGACCTACAAAAATTACATCTCTGTAAATACTTTGTTAAAATAATTGTCATTTGAAATGTTAAAAACCATACTTGAGTATATCAAAGAAAGATTTTAGTTACACCTTCGACGTCAAAATCTGCAAATACAAACCTTGCACATGGGTTGAGCATACCACTCTTCACGAAAGCCCTTATCTGGATCATGAAGTGGGGAGAGACGGAAGTTCCATAATCCATCCAGGGAACGCACCTCTCGGCTTGCAGATTCACGCGGGTACAGACCTCCCCAGGAATTGTCCTTAGCATGAGTCCCTACTGCTAAGGTTACAATGCCTAGGGCAACAACAGTCCAGGTCTCCATGAGTTCTAGTCTAAAAGCATTTAAGAGACACATGAAAAATGCTGTAATTTTCATGTATGGAAAATTCATGATTAAGATTTATATGAAAATCAACATTCTGATTAAAATGAATCAGGAAAGTAGGACAAAACTCTCTAAACTCGAGCGTTCACAAAGTGATGCACTGATACAAACATTATAGAAACAAATGAAAACTGAATCCTTTGTATCTATCCAAGCAACTTCTGATGATACATCTGTATCTTACCGACAACAATAGAATTTTAAACATCAATGTCTATGCCATGATAAGGGTGAAAAGAAATACGGTAGTTACAAGGATGACCCGAGTCAGGTCTCAGCTGTGTCAGATGAGCGAAAGGAGTTATGTCAGGCAAGGTTAGGTCAACAAAAACTAAGCCAAATAAGGTCATTCAGTTCATGATGGACAAGATAGGCTTAGCTTGGTAGGTTTTAAGTTTAGGGGGAACAATGTGATGGAGGAAGGAGACTAAGTTGGGCTGAAGACTAGTCATGAAGAATGTGAGTAAAGCAGGACAGTGTTGAGTGGGGTTAGATCAAGAAAGCAGAAAAAACAATAAAATGAGATCAGGTAATGTAAAACACTAGTCTCTACAACATATTTGTTAAAAAATCTACTTGTTCAATGAAATAATGACAAGTTCCAAAATTACATTAAATGAAGTTCTGCTGCATACAGTGAACATGGAATTAAAATCTATATTTTCTGCAGATATCTAATACCATTGTACTCTTTTTGATAAACAATAAATCAAAATGTGGCTGTCCAGTGACATAAATGGTTAAAGAGCAACTTCACAAAGATCTTCGACTCATGAGACAGTTCCCATCCTTAACCAAAAATCAAACACTGATTTTGAAGGAAATATTAACAAATTGGTGTAATTCTACCCATGGGCTCGTCATACAAGGTTCAGTTAAGGTAAAAAATATAATGGGCTGGGTGTCGTGCAGGTGAACTGATAAAAAAGAATAATATAGGGCTATGTCACGGACAGTTTACCAGGTATGAACTGGTGAACAATGCTGAGAGAAATCATGTTGAGTTGGGGGTGGAAGAAGCAATGAGTATCATGAAGAAAGAACAGACACACACTACAAGTTAGGTACAGCAGGTCAGGGTGGGGTTGAGAAGGGTGATGTAAAATTGAATTGTGTTATATTTCAGGTGAGAGATAATCAGTTTCTTATTATGATATGATTAAGGATCCAGTGATAAATGCATTGAGATGAGGCCTGGCAGACTTGGATGGATGGCCTTGCAATGAAATGGAAAAGTTCTGCAGACTCTGGTAACAATGTTCAAGAAAAATTATACAATTGTGATTTGGAAAGTAGCAATAAAGTCAGCAATTCTTACAAAGGAGGAGGGATATGATTCTTTAATAAATGGGGCAGAAAAAGACAAGGGGTGGTGGCAAATGCATTCTTAGTTAAACTTGAAACTTTGACAACTGTAGATCGTCAGATACACAAATATTTAACAATTATGAATGACCATGTATAACCGCTTCAGTAAAGGTCTCACTACAATTAGTTTCCAACCACATGATCTTTTAAAATGAAATGTTTTACATATTCCAACAATACCCATTCTCTGACGACTTGATGACTGGAAAGCATTCCCTTCACAAATGGAAACCACACAATAATAATAATAATACGTGCACTGCACACAAGACCAAGCATTAACCAAGCTGTGAAAGCAAAAGTGTTGCCATTATTGCAATGACTTGCTCTAAAGTCTTCACACTTTACAATTTCCCTAAGCCCTAAAGGTCCGATGATTTTAAATACTGTCTCATCCCTTAAAATCATTATTCTCTAACTGCACGATAAACAATTTCCCTGAACCCAACTGGTCTGTTATACTAATAATTTTTGACGAATAATGTCATGTAAAGACATGATAAAAAAACAACTTTCCCTAATTCCAACTTACTCCTAATTCATTTATATGCATATGGTACAAGCTTCTATTTCATGATCTGGTAAAATGCAATTTGAATTTCTAATCAAACCCATTCATCTATATATCTATACAAAGCATTACCAACACACTGGAAAATGAGTACGTGAAATAAATGCATAATCATAATCTAATGAGAATATTCCTAAATTAAATCATTCATTTACACTGACAAAGACAATGGCTAAGCTCGGAATGTTATATCTTACTGACCATAATCACTGTATACTCTTAAAACTTTTCCGCCCTATTGGGTGATTACTTTATTGACTAAGAGTATATAATTACTCACTTCTAGGTTTGTGACATACACTGTCTCTGCCCACCTCACTGTGTCATGTGTGTACCCGGCAGTGGCACCGTCAAGTTGCATGCGGTACGACAACTTCCACGCTATCGTACTGAACAGAATATGTTAACGTGCAGGATGATAAACATATGGGTATCACATGACTGGTACCCTTGACCAATACCTTTGTTTCATTGCATTATTTACTTGTTCTATGGTACGGACTTAGGTCTAGTGACCGGAGTAAAACTTTCTATTTCCCTGTAACAGCAAAACTGTGGAATTCTATTATTTTCGCCTCTCCCTTTCTATAACCTTTTTACCTTTAAGAGACAGGTCTACAAACACACGAGGAAATCTGATTAATTCCTTCAATTTTACCCTCATACTTTACTATCTTTTCAACCCAGATGACTGTGACTGGGGGACATGTATTACCCACGTGATATGGCAATAATATATATTATTATCTATTATTATTATACTTTGTCGCTGTCTCTCGCGTTAGCAAGATAGCGCAAGGAAACAGACGAAAGAATGGCCCAACCCACCCACATACACATGTATATACATAAACGCCTACACAAGCACATATACATACCTATACATTTCGAAGTATAAATACATATACATACACAGACACATACATATATACACATATACATATTCATACACGCTGCGTTCATCCATCCCTGCCGCCACCCCGCCTCATATGAAATGACAACCCCCTCCCCCTGCGTACGCGCGAGGTAGCGCTAGGGAAAGACAACAAAGGCCACTTTCATTCACACTCAGTCTCTAGCTGTCATGTGTAATGCACCGAAACCAGAGCTCCCTTTCCACATCCAGGCCCCACAAAACTTTCCATGGTTTACCCCAGACGCTTCACATGCCCTGGCTCAATCCATTGACATCACGTCGACCCCGGTATACCAACCACATCGTTCTAATTCACTCTATTCCTTGCACGCCTTTCACCCTCCTGTATGTTCAGGCCCCGATCGCTCAAAATCTTTTTCACTCCATCCTTCCACCTCAAATTTGGTCTGCCACTTCTCGTTCCCTCTACCTGACACATATATATCCTTTTTGTCAATCTTTCCTCATATATATTTTTTTTTCAAACTATTCGCCATTTCCCGCATTAGCAAGGTAGCGTTAAGAACAGAGGACAGGGCCTCTGAGGGAATATCCTCACCTGGCCCCCTTCTCTGTTCCTTCTCTTGGAAAGTTAAAAAAAAAACAAGAGGGGAGGATTTCCAGCCCCCCGCTCCCTCCCCTTTTAGTCGCCTTCTACGACACGCAGGGAATACGTGGGAAGTATTCTTTCTCCCCTATCCCCAGGGATATATATATATATATATATATATATATATATATATATATATATATATATATATATATCAAAATACTCATTCCATCTCCTTCTCACATCACCACTACTTGTTATCACCTCCCCATTTACGCCCTTCACTGAAGTTCCCATTTGCTCCCTTGTCTTACGCACCCTATTTACCTCCTTCCAGAACATCTTTTTATTCTCCCTAAAATTTACTGATAGTCTCTCACCCCAACTCTCATTTGCCCTTTTTTTCACCTCTTGCACCTTTCTCTTGACCTCCTGTCTCTTTCTTTTATACTTCTCCCACTCAATTGCATTTTTTCCCTGCAAAAATCGTCCAAATGCCTCTCTCTTCTCTTTCACTAATACTCTTACTTCTTCATCCCACCACTCACTACCCTTTCTAAACAGCCCACCTCCCACTCTTCTCATGCCACAAGCATCTTTTGCGCAATCCATCACTGATTCCCTAAATACATCCCATTCCTCCCCCACTCCCCTTACTTCCATTGTTCTCACCTTTTTCCATTCTGTACACAGTCTCTCTTGATACTTCTTCACACAGGTCTCCTTCCCAAGCTCACTTACTCTCACCACCCTCTTCACCCCAACATTCACTCTTCTTTTCTGAAAACCCATACTAATCTTCACCTTAGCCTCCACAAGATAATGATCAGACATCCCTCCAGTTGCACCTCTCAGCACATTGACATCCAGAAGTCTCTCTTTCGCACGCCTGTCCATTAACACGTAATCCAATAACGCTCTCTGGCCATCTCTCCTACTTACATAAGTATACTTATGTATATCTCGCTTTTTAAACCAGGTATTCCCGATCATCAGTCCTTTTTCAGCACATAAATCTACAAGCTCTTCACCATTTCCATTTACAACACTGAACACCCCATGCATACCAATTATTCCCTCAACTGCCACATTACTCACCTTTGCATTCAAATCACCCATCACTATAACCCGGTCTCGTGCATCAAAACCGCTAACACACTCATTTAGCTGTTCCCAAAACACTTGCCTCTCATGATCTTTCTTCTCATGCCCAGGTGCATATGCACCAATAATCACCCACCTCTCTCCATCAACTTTCAGTTTTACCCATATTAATCGAGAATTTACTTTCTTACATTCTATCACATACTCCCACAACTCCTGTTTCAGGAGTATTGCTACTCCTTCCCTTGCTCTTGTCCTCTCACTAACCCCTGACTTCACTCCCCAGACATTTCCAAACCACTCTTCCCCTTTACCCTTGAGCTTCGTTTCACTCAGAGCCAAAACATCCAGGTTCCTTTCCTCAAACATACTACCTATCTCTCCTTTTTTCACATCTTGGTTACATCCACACACATTTAGGCACCCCACTCTGAGCCTTCGAGGAGGATGAGCACTCCCCGCGTGACTCCTTCTTCTGTTTCCCATTTTAGAAAGTTAATACAAGGAGGGGAGGATTTCCGGCCCCCCGCTCCCGTCCCCTCTAGTCGCTTTCTACGACACGCGAGGAATACGTGGGAAGTATTCTTTCACCCCTATCCCCAGGGATAATATACATATATAAACACACACGCACACACACACACACACACACACACACACATACATATATATACATATGAAGGTTTGTTGAATGTGTCTGATGACAGAGTGGCAGATATAGGGTGTTTGGGTCGAGGTGGTGTGCAAAGTGAGAGGGTTAGGGAAAATGATTTGGTAAACAGAGAAGAGGTAGTAAAAGCTTTGCGGAAGATGAAAGCCGGCAAGGCAGCAGGTTTGGATGGTATTGCAGTGGAATTTATTAAAAAAGGGGGTGACTGTATTGTTGACTGGTTGGTAAGGTTATTTAATGTATGTATGACTCATGGTGAGGTGCCTGAGGATTGGCGGAATGCTTGCATAGTGCCATTGTACAAAGGCAAAGGGGATAAGAGTGAGTGCTCAAATTACAGAGGTATAAGTTTGTTGAGTATTCCTGGTAAATTATATGGGAGGGTATTGATTGAGAGGGTGAAGGCATGTACAGAGCATCAGATTGGGGAAGAGCAGTGTGGTTTCAGAAGTGGTAGAGGATGTGTGGATCAGGTGTTTGCTTTGAAGAATGTATGTGAGAAATACTTAGAAAAGCAAATGGATTTGTATGTAGCATTTATGGATCTGGAGAAGGCATATGATAGAGTTGATAGAGATGCTCTGTGGAAGGTATTAAGAATATATGGCGTGGGAGGAAAGTTGTTAGAAGCAGTGAAAAGTTTTTATCGAGGATGTAAGGCATGTGTACGTGTAGGAAGAGAGGAAAGTGATTGGTTCTCAGTGAATGTAGGTTTGCGGCAGGGGTGTGTGATGTCTCCATGGTTGTTTAATTTGTTTATGGATGGGGTTGTTAGGGAGGTAAATGCAAGAGTTTTGGAAAGAGGGGCAAGTATGAAGTCTGTTGGGGATGAGAGAGCTTGGGAAGTGAGTCAGTTGTTGTTCGCTGATGATACAGCGCTGGTGGCGGATTCATGTGAGAAACTGCAGAAGCTGGTGACGGAGTTTGGTAAAGTGTGTGGAAGAAGAAAGTTAAGAGTAAATGTCAATAAGAGCAAGGTTATTAGGTACAGTAGGGTTGAGGGTCAAGTCAATTGGGAGGTGAGTTTGAATGGTGAGAGGCTGGAGGAAGTGAAGTGTTTTAGATATCTGGGAGTGGATCTGTCAGCGGATGGAACCATGGAAGCGGAAGTGGATCATAGGGTGGGGGAGGGGGCGAAAATTTTGGGAGCCTTGAAAAATGTGTGGAAGTCGAGAACATTATCCCGGAAAGCAAAAATGGGTATGTTTGAAGGAATAGTAGTTCCAACAATGTTGTATGGTTGCGAGGCGTGGGCTATGGATAGAGTTGTGCGTAGGAGGATGGATGTGCTGGAAATGAGATGTTTGAGGACAATGTGTGGTGTGAGGTGGTTTGATCGAGTAAGTAACGTAAGGGTAAGAGAGATGTGTGGAAATAAAAAGAGCGTGGTTGAGAGAGCAGAAGAGGGTGTTTTGAAGTGGTTTGGGCACATGGAGAGAATGAGTGAGGAAAGATTGACCAAGAGGATATATGTGTCGGAGGTGGAGGGAACGAGGAGAAGAGGGAGACCAAATTGGAGGTGGAAAGATGGAGTGAAAAGGATTTTGTGTGATCGGGGCCTGAACATGCAGGAGGGTGAAAGGAGGGCAAGGAATAGAGTGAATTGGAGCGATGTGGTATACAGGGGTTGACGTGCTGTCAGTGGATTGAATCAAGGCATGTGAAGCGTCTGGGGTAAACCATGGAAAGCTGTGTAGGTATGAATATTTGCGTGTGTGGACGTGTGTATGTACATGTGTATGGGGGGGGGGGTTGGGCCATTTCTTTCGTCTGTTTCCTTGCGCTACCTCGCAAACGCGGGAGACAGCGACAAAGTATAAAAAAAAAAAAAAAAAAAAAAAATATATATATATATATATATATATATATATATATATATATATATATGCAAATCTATTGATAATGAAGTCCCAACTACATGTTCGTGTATTATCGGGACTTACTGTGTTTCAATTTTCCTTGAGTACTAATTGAGAGGCATGCAAAATAAACTCTTGGATGTAACTGTGCTGAGAATGGCAGCTGGTGGGATGTCTGCTGTTTGCGCAGTATACGATACGTGGTTCAGGTTTTCTTTTCACGTCTAGGCTAAATAAAACCACGACTATTCAGGAGCATTCCAGTCTCCAACTCACTTTAATATTGTGCCCCTCCAGGCGACTTTTATTCAGATTCCCTAATACCTGTGAACGAAGGTCTTTGAAAGCTAAAAGTATCATTTGCTCTTAGAGACATCGTATATACCGGATATGTAAATGACTACACATAATACAGTCACAGGCCCTTAAGTTTTTAACTGTGCCTCTCATTCTTCTTTTTCCGAAGATACAAATCATTGCAAATTCTGAGCGGTATCGTATGCTATGTGTACTTCAACGTAAACAAGTTGTGATAAGAAAAAATAATTAGCTCTGGTAGGAGTAAATAAGAGGACTAATTTGAAAAAATCTAGTAAGGTTATTATTCACCGGAAGCTCTAAATAACTGATCAACACGTATGTGTAGCTACTCCAGTGACACCCACTTTTTTTTTCTCTGTGCATCGCATAGATTCAAGGGGGTTTGGAAAGCCCTACTTCGTAGAATTAATATTATTAAAGTATGCAGTTAACGAGCATATCTACTTAATCTGCCCGGTATGAGTCAGCGTAGTAACATTTAGTTCCCGTGATAATGAGGCATAGAGAATAAAGCCAGCGGAGGTTATTAATCTCCTACCAGATAAAGAAAGAGAGATACCATGTAAACGTACTCAACTTACCCATCAGTTTAGGGAGGCGTACTCTAGCCTCTGCCAAACGTACGAGTAAATGCTTCCCAGAAGTACAATATCTACGATAAATTATGCTCACATACTATGCATGGTTAAATGACTTACTGAAAACCAAAATAATAAGAATTAGTTGATTCGTTATCAATTTCACGGTAAGATTATTACATAGCATCTTTAGACAGGAGCCAGGCCGCCCTCTGTCTACAGCTATCATGTGATGTGGATGGGAATCCCGTTTCTAATATTATGTTACGTCAAGTACTCGAGTTCCTTTTCGTTAGAGCCATTCACAGAGCTAACATGGTGTTTGTTTCTTTTACGTATATTTGTTCTACACTGCATAATTTACTCCTCAATCATTAGACATCATAAATATGACGGGAGCAGGTTCTGGACAGTTAAAGAAACAATGGTTGATACTCGAATCAAACCTTTTTTCAGACGAATTTAAGAATTAATGACCTCTAGGTCTGAAACGAAAGAGTTTACATTGTATACATTCACGTTAAGAATTCAAATTTATCTAGAAACTTAATTGATTATACGGGACCAAGTTTTTGTTTCCTTAGGCAATAGATCTTATTACTGTGATTTCATCTGGTCAATGATAGGCATTCATTATCACATTTACAAAGTCTAAGCACTTAAGTTGTAGCAATTCTTTGCTTCAGTTGATTTTCAAACGGTGATCAATCACATGACATGCATTTCAACCACAAATAATGCAACTGATAAGAGCTTGGAACAATGAATATCCTCCCACAACCGCAAGGCCAGTATATGTAGTGCATACATATACATACAACCATTATATGTATCGAGGACGTGGTATCATCTTGAACGCCTAATTCAGGTATATATTTACAGACAGACACAAAAGTTGAAAAGAAAGTATGATAAAGTTTAGGATATGGGAACCCACGGGTTTAGAACACCCTCTCGGTACTGTACAAAGAAGTAGCTAAAATATATATAGGTATGAAGAAATAGAAATTGAACAATGAGTTGGACTATTGAAGAAACACCTTGTATCCTTCGGCAATAACAGTTGGTAATGCAATGTCCCATAATGTTAAGCTGTATGGTTCAGTTGTTTTAAAGTAACCTCACCATACCTTAACCAACCTAGCATTACTTGACATATCTGGGAGCTTGTAGTTTGTGCATGTTCATAAAATCACACTTGAAACTGGAAACTCGAGAACTGTGAATTATACCACCATCCCCTCTACTTCGGTTTAAGATATTTTATCTATCACTACACTACCTATCTACCAGTACTCTACCTGGTATAAGTTGACACCAATGATCCTCTTGTTCAGTCCATTTTTTCTGGAAGTGTAGAAACTTTGGAAATATACTTTCTAAGAAAATGACTGTGATAAAAGTCAACTCGTTTTGGAATGACAGATTCTCCAGCTTGTGTTTATGTCAGACAACCTGAATCCGACTGCAGATTAAATTACATGTTTACGTTCTTATAAGGCAATCCGAATTGAAAACCGGATTCTAATGGATTCAGACCAAAACAAAAACAATTTGTTATGGAACATAGAGTAATCTGCTATACATAACTCATATTTAGTAACCGGGAGCCAATAAGCTCAGACAAATTACTCCTGTAAATTAGAAGATGATGCTGGCTCGTTCATTAACCAGGAGATTGCATTGTTTTGCCCCAAGGATTGCGACAGCGCTACCAAAACGCGAGTATGGCACTTCGGGGCATTCCAGGGAAGAGTATTCATCTGAGAAAGAAACACACTTTGGTTATGAAAGTGTGTCAGAGGAGCAGAAAGCCCAGAAAGGTTCTATGCCTATTATACGTTATGTTCTGATCAGCACGAACTAAATTTCATTCCTGCATTTGTGTGTCTACATGTTAAAGTTATACTAATCTTTTACACTTCAGATTTTAGATTTTATAGATACTAGATGTGTTTGCACAGGTACAGGCAAAGGTTTTGGTAATGTGTTACTGGTAAAGTTTTACCATAAACTGACAATTCACCTGTGCATTGAAACTAGCTTTGGATGTTGAATAGTTTATATTCTGCAATGTGATGGGTAATTCACTAGACCAAGGATATATTTGTTCTGGTTGATATATTTTAAAAACTGGTACATCCTGCTAAGGATATAACTTGTAACTCTTTCTATTCTGTCAAGGTGAAGTTCCCAGAAAGTGGGAATAGCTTTCGAGTATGGGAATTTGTGGGGTAGAACACTCTATATCAGCTGTAAACATAGTAAAGAATTTATGGAATCCATTGGAGCCACTTTCATGAAAATTCTTCAGGTACAACATGAACGAGAGGGATATCTTTGGCATAATTTGGTAATTTTCTGTGGCATCGCACTTTGCACAATGCCCTTTACTAATCGTGGGTCCTTCATACAGGAGACAACATGCACCCATCTGACACTTTGTGTAGATTTTGAAGAACTGTAGTTGGTTTGTAAGCTAATTTAAGAACCATATGAAGCTCTGTGACTTGCAAAAGAGTGACAGGTAGATGTATGTTGTCAGTTGCCATACTTCCTGTAGCCAACAAAACATAATGGACACCAAAAGACAGAAACAATGGAGGTCACATAACTTATTTTTGGTTATGTGCAAGACTGCGAACACTGTGTCGTCCTGTCAATTAACTGATGGCAAAGGAAGAAGGAAGCTAATTTAAACAGATGGCAAAGGAAGAAGGAAGTTAACATAAACAAGTACCTATGATCTTTTTGTCATAAGTTCAGTTTGCTTCTTTTATTATTGTAGGTATTGGACATGAAGTGCCATTTATGTATCCTTGTAAATCAAGCATGTGATGTGATTTTTTTCCAGAAACATTTGAATATCTGTTTTGGAGATTGTGAAATATAGTTAAATGACATTTCATTTCTTCAATCAGTTCATGGAGTTTTTGAGAATGTGGCCAGCAATTATGATCTCATGAATGACCTGATGTCTGGAGGAATCCATCGGGTGTGGAAGGATTACTTTGTGTCTCGTATTCAACCCAGAGCAGACATCAAACTTCTGGATGTTGCAGGAGGGACTGGTGAGTTTTTTCTCTTCATGCAAGGTCTTGAGAATATAAGTAACAGATCATTAAGATATATAACAGAATCGAGTTACAAAAGATGTGAAATATATTTTGATGATAACAGGTTTATTGGTACATGGAAGATACGAAGGGAAAAAATATAACTATAGGCATTATCAGTGTTTAAAAGAACAATGACACTTAAGAAAGTTCAAGAGATGGGGCGCCATGAGTACAACATCCTCCTGGTATTGCACAAATAGACAGTAGGTAAAATAAAGTAGTATGCATCACCAGTTTGGTCCTCTAACTAAAAGAGACTTGTAGGTCTGTTAGAAAAGATCCAGCAAAAGGCAAGGAGGATTGTGTTTAAAACAAGTAATCTGAATTCCAAGGATAGGATAATAGCTATGGATTTCCTGGACTGGAAGAAGGAAGAGGGAAGCATGGTTAGAGTGTACAAGATTCTAAATTAATTTGACAGAGTAGGTATTGATCAACTTTTTTTTTAAGTGAATGTAAACAGAACTACTAGTTGTCATAAAATGTGATTTGGAAGGAAATGAGTTAGAGAAGACACTGAGAAATTTTTATGTAGTAATAGGGCAGTGAATGAATATACCATGAAGTGAAGGAACAATGAATGCAAAAAGTATTAAGAAGTTTTGAAAGTTATGTGACTGTATAGAGAGAGAAAGAGATGAAGCCTCATGAATGCAAGACTCCCTTCCCATGCTGCACTCATAGTTTATTTCGTAATCCTACATTAAAGAAAAGTGGAGTTAAGAAGATGGAAAGCAACACTTCTGTTATACCATATCCTAGTTTTGGGGGAAAGGGATAAAAGTGAATGAATAATGAATAAAGCAATAAATTCTGGAGACAACAAGAGAGATCAAGAGATGGGGCCCCTTGTACACAAATAGCTAATCTGACATAACTTACACATTAAGCATTGTTGCTTGAATACAGATTAGATAGGCAGATTGTATAAGTTTTGGTATGAGTGTAATGGAATAGCCACTTTCTTCCTTCAGGTGACATTGCCTTTCGGATTATTCAACACATACTCCTCACTGATGGTGGAGAGAAAAGTGTAATAAGCAGTACAAAGAGATCCAATGCTGATGGACGTTCAGAGTTAGGGCAGGAGGCCAATGATCGTCCTTTGCCATATGAGGTTAGTTTTCTGTGTGTATTGTCATTGCCTGGAAAAGGAAATGAAAAGTAGTTATATGTTTATGTATTGTCATCCACATGTCAATTGGCTTTGCCTTATGCTTTTGTGTGCATTAGGATGGAAGGGCTGGTTAGCAAGAAATTTGCATCTATAATACCATGCTTTCAGGTAAGCAGAGGGCCCTTTAAAAAGAAAAAGTTATTATTACTTCGTGCAGTTGTGTTTAGATTGGCACAAGCTGGCTAGGGTTTCCAGATTTTACAGTTCAGTTATGTTTTATACAAATTCTTTTGAACATGTTTGCCTGCTCATCAGTTTGGTGGCAAAACTGGGCACATTTTTTTAATGAAATGCTTTCATGGTAATTGTGTTAGTTTACTGTATCATCAGGATTCTTGCACTAAAATTTAGCCTTATATATGTTATGTCCTTGTAATTTGAGATATCTTGACACATGGAGTGGTAAGGGAAGGGCAACCAACTTGTCTCATTAGTTTAACTTCCCCTTGATAGGTATTCACCAACTGTTACCATAAAGCTAGCACCTGCACATTTCTGTACAGTTTGTACTTGTCTGTGGAGAGATATATATTTTTCATATTCAAAGCATTTTCTCTTACCTGTTCAATAACCATTTTATAGTAATCCATAAACTTTTCAGATAACAGTCTGTGATATAAGTCAAAGCATGTTGGATGTTGGGCAGAATAGAGCAGAGGAGCTGGGTTATAAGGGAATCAGCTGGATCTGTGGAGATGCTCAGAAACTCCCATTCCCTGATGATGAATTTGACTGTTACACCATAGCTTTTGGCATCAGAAATGTGGTAGATATAGAAAAGGTAATAATTTTTTCATATTATGCACCTGTTTTTAAAAAGATTTTTTTGTTCTATGGGTATTTGTTTTATTGCTGTCATATTTAGAGCAGTTCCTAGTCACCACATTACACTAGGATAATGAAAAATCTGTTGGTAGTTTATGATGTGATGTATTTCAAATGGAAATTAAATTGCTATCCTCTTTTCTATTTGCCCTTACAGAATTCCAAGCAGACGTTTGCTTTCAAGATTTCTTTCAGAGTGCAGCCATGGGAAATTTTGATTTGTTACTTTGTCAAATGCAGTTGTGCACCTCTATTTTTCTTTCCTTTCTGTGCAGTATATGGCATTTTCTATCTTGTCTGCTTATGTTTTCTTGCTACCATTTTCAAAGCACAACTCATAAAAGATCATAATAACCAAGAGTGATGAATTATCACACACACTTTTCATGATGTAAAGAAGTACCTCTTTCAAATGTCGTATTGTTATAGTTTTATGTGATGTCTTACAGGCCTATATGAAATACTCTTTATTCACTTTCTTGGGGACTGTATTTTATACCAGTCAGTATGGATTAGATATGTGTGAGAATAGTATTTTGGATCACTGCTTGCAAATAAAAGGGAGAAAGTTTTCACTAATGGGCCCTCTTTTATGCTCTCTCAACCACACTCTTTTCATTACCTCACATCTCTTACCCTTTCATTACTTACTCGATCAAACCACCTCATACCACATAGTGTCCTCAAACATCTCATTTCCAAAACATCCACCGTCCTCTGCACAACCCTATTTATAGGTCATTCCTCGCAACCATACATATATATATATGTATTGTGACTGAACCCTCTTGAGTACAATGGGAGCCCCATAGAAGTGGATCCTGGGTCAGGAATGCTGTTTTATATATATCATTAGTACTATATAAACTTTTTCAAAAGAGATTCATGCAGCTTCAAGACTGTGTATACTTCAAGTAGAAGGGAAACGATGGGCCTCTTTTGAGTGATAAGTTTTTCATTATGTTAGGTGTGCCAGTGCTGACTTGTGGTCAGCAACTTGTGTGTGTGTGTGGGTGGAAGTACTTTATGCATGTATGTGCAATTCTGATAGGATGTACTTTTCATTTTCCTCTCAAAATATATCCTTACACAGTTCCATTGTGTCCTTTCTCCCTTCCTCCATACCTCACTGAGAATCAAGTGTTTTTTACATGCTTTTCATTTTTATCTTCATTTTCTTATTGCTTTTTTCTCCTTATTAGCAATCACAATGCCTCAGATCATAAAGCTGCTCATATAAGCATAGTTAATTTATAACAATCAATCAACATAGTTTGTATCTTATAGGCCTTGGATGAAGCGTATAGGGTCTTGAGGCCTGGAGGAAGGATCATGTGTTTGGAATTCAGCCATGTCAAGAACCCATTAGTGAAATGGTATGTTATATGTTCAGTAGGACTGTGTAATACTGTTATTTATTTGGCACTCAGATGTCCAGAGATTTAGATATATTTTACTCAAGGCATTGATATGAAAGCTGTGCTCTGCATGTATTCTTGGAATTCTGGAACTGAAAATTGAAGTCTTTATGTAATGAAAAACTTATTTTTGGGTGGTGATTTGACTTTTGTTTCAGTGTATGGAGAATTTTCATACTTATAGGAAGAGAATTCTGAAATTTAGCCATTCAAGGGAAGAAAAGGTATCATAACAGAGAAAAACAGCCTTTGTTCTTTGTGGTTCACTTCATTAAAGGCTCAGGAATGAATCTCAAGGTCCCTTATTTTATTTTGTTCTTCCTCTCTTTTGTGTAAAAATTCAATTCACTTCCTTACGATGTACCTACATCCAGAATATGTATGCGTAGGCTGTAAGGCTGTATACTCATAATCCATCTTCTTTAAAGGAAATAGAGGTATGAATGATTAAATTCATTGTAACAGAAATTTTCTCTTCATTCTGAAACTTGAATTCTTTTGCAGGGTATATGATCAGTATTCCTTCAACATTATCCCAGCTATGGGTCAGGTGGTGGCTGGTGACTGGAAGAGTTATCAGTATTTGGTGGAAAGTATACGCAGATTTCCTGACCAGGTAATTTTAATAATGGTATCTTAACTTTGTGTTGACCATTTGACTCCAGTTCCCTTGAAGTGTAGATACAGAATACCCCCCCCCTCAAACACTGGTTCTTATACTGATGGGTCTATTTCTTTTACCATACTCATGCTGCAGCAAGGCATACAGGTCTTTTACACCTTCTTTATTATATTATTCCACAAACACTGCCATCACTAATTTGTCTCATTTTGTTTTTCATGTTTTCTTTGTTTTTTCATACACATTTTAGCTCAAATGTAGAGATCACCCCTCTTTATTCTTGTTAAAGTAAGTTATATTTTAGGAAGTTATAGAAATTGAAGGCATTGGCATTTGTGTCATATCAAATGCCAAAACATGCAAATTTTATTCATTGAATGATATTTTGAATTTTGTTACTGGATCTTTAACACCTGATCGTAAGGATATAATTGGCGAGTCATATGTCTTGTGGGATTCTTTTACTTTCTTCCCATTTTGCTCATAAAAAAGTATCTTAAGTGGCTTAAAGATATTATTTCATTTCATGAGGTAACTTTGGTTACTGTATTGGACATGGTAACTGAAAAAGTAATGTTCTTTAGCCCAAGGAAAGATTGTTAGAGACAGGCTAACCAACATCCATCATTTCTTAAATTTGTTTGGATATAAAGTTCATCAGTCGATTGGATCAGTTGCTGGAGCAGTGGGAAAGTTTGATTAATGTGAAATTGATTTTTTGTTTTGGCTGGTTATCACATAGCATGTCTTTACTTTGTAGACTGAGGCTGGTGATACCAAAATATTGACAGTCCAATCCTATGATGAAGAATGATTTTGTGTGTGTAATATTGATAATGAAATTGCAGGCCCTTTAGTGAGTTCAATAACTCCATTTTAGATCAATTTTCAGTAAGTCACTTTTGAAGTATTACTTAATTACTCTTACTCTCTCAGTTTTGAGTATTTTGGAGTTCAAATAATTTAACTAAGACTACATGATGATTGATATATTTTTCAGGAAAGCTTCAAAGAGATGATCGAATATGCTGGCTTCAGATGCGCAACTTATGAAAATCTGAATTTGGGAATTGCTGCCATCCACAGTGGTTTTAAGATATGATAACCGTTGCGTGCAGGTGTATATATGTGATAATGTAATGTCAACATATGTCTGGTAAAGATGAATGAAGGATGTTTTCATATGATTGTTAATGTGTCACTATGAAACCAATTATGCTATGTTCATGCAAATAATTAAAATTGTACTTCTAATTTGGAATTATTTCATTAACCCTTTTTATTGATTTTAGTTATATTTTATATGAAATATTGTTAAGGATTGACATACTGTCTTCTAAAGGCTGACAATAGCTTCCTCACCTACCTCTGGCATATTTCTGCTCCCATAGTTCCATTCACTGCCACATCCACTCCACGGTATCTAAAACACTCCACTTTCTCCAAGTTCTAGCCATTCAAACTCACACTCTATTTAACCTGTTTCCACTGCTAAATCTAATAACTTTGCTTTTATTCACATACACTCTCAACTTTCTCTTTCTACAGTCTCCCAGACTCAGTAACTAGCTTTTGTAGCTTTCAACTCAAATCTGCTCCCACTATCATGTTGTCAGCAAACAGGTACTGATACCCCAAGGCTTCCATTTTCCCATTCTTCCATCTCTTTACTTTCCCCTTTCCTTGTTTCCTCCACTTCAGAGATATAGATCCTCTTTAAGTCAGACTTTCTTTATTAGTCCTCTCCTTATACATGAACTATTTTAGCACACTCCAGGCGGCGCTTTTATTCAGAATGCATCTACTGCCACACCTCTCTCCTATACTGTCATTCTTCTCACAATCAACCACCTCAAGGTCTGTGGGATCTGGATGTAGATAGGAAGCTGTGGTTTTGATGCATTACACATGACACTGAGAGACTGAGTGTGAACGAATGTGGCCTTTTTTGTTTATTTTCCTGGCATTACCTAGCTGAAGCAGGAGGTAGCGATGGTGTTTCCTGTGGGGTGGGGTGGTGCCAGGAATGGATGAAGGCAAGCAAGTATGAATATGTATGTGTATATATGTATATGTCTGTGTATGTGTATGCATATGAATGTATATGTTGATATGTATATGTATGTATATGTGCGTGTATAGGCGTTTATGTATATATAGGTGTATATGCGTGAATGGGTCTTTCCTCATCTGTTTCCTAGCACTACCTCGCTGACATGGGAAATGGCAATCAAGTATTATAAATATATACATATTTTTATTATATGTCATTAATGCAATTGCAGCAGTCTGATAGGTATTAGGAATTAAGTATGGAATATTGTAACATTGTAACTGCTGGCCTTCAAGGAGAATATGCTACTCATGCATGGAATAATTTATTTGCCAATTGAAATTCTTGTTTTGTTACAGGACAGAAGTCTACTTTTTTCTCTGTTATTTATTGCAAGATCTATGCATGTTCAGGCTATGCCAAAAATCTTCAGAATTGTGATAATACCCTGTAAGAAAATGACACAATAATTAGTTTTGGGAAGAATTTCGTACATTCTCATGAATTACTTGAAGTCATTTTATGATGATAATTGAAAATGGGTTGAGTAATAGTTTCATAAGATTATGTTAATCAAGGTAAAGGAGTTATGGTTATTCAGGCTTTTTAAGTGTTTTTTTAATGTTTATATTTAAAATGTTATGAATATTATTTCATGAATGATCATAATTCTGTGACCCAATTTCCTTGTGAAAAATGGAAAAACATAGTGCTTCAGGGTTGACTGATGCACTTTAGATATATTAACTAAAAACAAGCAAATCTGGCCCTACCCTAAGGTAATGTTTAAGTGAAATTTGGAAGTGATTTGTAAGGTAAATAAACAATTTGTTTTGAATGTAAAAGGATGGTGCTATATGGGTTGATTGGGGACTGACTACCACAACCAGGATTCAAACCTACATGCCTGACCCTGGGCAGCCAGGGGCGTATGTAGGGGAAACAGCGCCTATGGCAAGCACTGAAATTGCACCCCCGGCTTGATTAAAAATGTACATACAGTGGATGTATATAAAAATATATACAGTGTAATCATAAACTGTTGAAGAATTAGGTCTATCTTAAATTTATATAAACTCTTAAAGACTTAAGTTAAAGACTTATTTGATCAATGCAACTGATAGTAGCAAAATATTACTATGGTTGAAAGGTAAATGAGTTTCTTCTTTATTTCACAAAACCAAACCATTAAAAATGTCAATCGAGTATCATATATGTCAAAAAACAAGCCTGTTGAGTGGCACCCCCTTCAAGTGGTGCCCAGGGCACCTGCCCTCCCTGCCATACCCTAGATACACCACTTTGGGCAGCCCCCAAATGCATCACGGTCAGCAATGCTAACCACTACACCACCTATGGGTCCGGTTGATAAGTTGGCTTAGTCTAAGCTATATATATATATATATATATATATATATATATATATATATATATATATATATATATATATATATATAGTGTTAATGAGATGGCCTTGAATAGGGTATTCAGTTGCCTGTGCTATCAAAGTTAACACAGAAAAAATATTAGAACTATGATATATGTGGTTCCATCTCTTCTTGACATGCTTTAACCCTGACCTGCTCAAGGATATCAAGAAACTTCTGTAGATTCTCATTCAGGTGTGGGTAGATGGCGGTCTTTATTGTGTATAGGTCCCCCAGCGCAGTTTCAAAGTTGAAGTTGCCATTGTTTAACATTAACACAATGTCCATGCCAGCATTCTCAAACCTAGTTGGATATATATATTGAAGTTATTAGTCTCAAAAGGCTTCAGCAGGTATCACTAAGAGAAAGGGAGAAAGATACAGGAAAATTGTTGAAAAAATAGATGTAAGGAGAGATTAAGAACAAACACACACATGTAACGGGGGTACCCAGCACTCAGTGTCATTGAATGATTACTGAATAGATGCTAATGATATGCTTGTTAGCATTTAAGCTGAACACTTAAATTTAACTTTGATAATGTGTTTAGTAAGCTAAGTGTAATCTATAGGAGTTTTGAAAAGTAGCCTTTGGTGGCCATACAATGGACTTCAAAGACGATTTGTGTGATAGCTCACAACCTTGCCCATGCATCCCTTGTATACTTTTGCATGTTCAGACACCAGTCACTCAAAGCATCTTTCCCTCTGTCTTGCCACCTCCTCCTTAGTTTCTCCTTTCTCCTTCTTCCCTCCACTTGTGACATGTATGCCCTCTAAGCCTCTCCTCACTCAATCTAATAATAGCAATAATGATGATAATAATGATCATGATATTAATAACTATAATGATAATAACAGTGATAATAATAATACCAATAATAATAATAACTATTTTCACTCAATCTTACTTGAATTTCTCCTCGAGTGTCATTTCATCTGCAATTTCCGCAGCAATGTTTTCAACGTACTCCATGGCACTGTAAAAAGATGAGACAAATTCATACACTTATGAATACTTGGTAATGTATTTTGATGACTTAAAAGTTCTTTCTCTTTGCAAACTTTTAAGTATTGAAGATATTCAGGAAACTAATGATTCAAGACTTTGATCTGAACTAATATTTGGAGGCATGAGAGAGAAGCAGAGGTAATGGTGTAATGGCACAGATAGCCCTTAATTGTATTAAGTAGGTGCTAGGGATTGTTCTCCCCCCAAAGAATAGAGTTTTGATTTAGGCTGAATTCCTTCACTTTGAGAACCCTGAAAATATTTAATGTAGGACTGTTATCATTGAGTGAGTGTACACATTGATAGAAATAAAGCTTTTGATTCAAGCATATGCAAGTTAAACCATATGCAATTTTGTAATACATTTGCAAAATGAGCTATGACTGTTTAAAAGTTTCTTATGAATAAATATACAGAGTGTATGATATAACCACGACTATGAATCAGTGTGCTGAGTGTTAATATGTGAATGGCTCATCCTGTTTTCAGGTCTGTTTGACATAGGTTTAAATAGCACAAATATTATTGACTTTCTAATCAGGCAAACATGAGGGATCCTGTTGTAACACTCACTTGATAAGATTTTTGATAAGTTTGTTAGGTGTATAAGTAAACAAAGAGGGTGTAAGAAGTACCTACAAATAATAATTCAAATGCTACGTGTTAATATGTGACCTGTGTTCAGCTCTTGTTGACATAGGTTTAGATAGCACTAAATCTATTAACTTTCTAATCTTGTGAACATGAGGGACCCTGTTGTAGCACTTACTTGATAAGATTGTCTTCTGTGAAGCCCAGCAGTCGAAGGATTGTTATCAGGTCCCAACGCTTTTCTCTGCATACACTAGCAGGCACCAAGTAGTTTCGGTCAAAAGAGCAATCAATACAACATGAGGCCCAGCATTAATAAATCAAGATGAAAATGAAAAAAAAAAAATGTAAAAAAATCATCTTAATGGGAATGATCAAAAACTGTGAATGTTATCCTGTAAGGATAATCAACAAAACCATGCACTTCTAAAATAACTGGGTATAGTGTATAAGAGAAAACACGTAAATACTAACAGAGAGCAGGATGTGAATAAAACTTTGAAGCAACAAAGCGTCCCAATTCTTTCACAGTGTATTCATTAAGAATCTGACAAGTGAACTGAGATATCACAGTCTAAAACGACCATCCTCCCAAGTTTTATAGAAAGCAGGGAAAAGGGACAGCATGAAAACATGGAACATTTTTTTGGGGGAATACAATTGTGCATAAACTATGCTAATGAAACATAAAGTTGTGGCATTTGAATTGCCAGCAGAGAGCTAGTAATTTAGATGGATGCTCTAACATAAAAATTTAACACTGAGGAAAGTGAGGGAAAGTGAGTTATTATGAAGAATGAGTTTGAAAGACTGCTTTACTGAGTTGGTGATATGCAAAGCATGTTTAGAAAATGTATATGTTAATTAGGTAAGTATTTGGGAGATGAAGGTAGAAGGGCAGAGAGAGGGAGGACATACAGAGTGGTCTTTTGAGGAAGTACTATTTGGCTTATGAGCTAAGTAGCATGAGATTGTAGTGGTGTTAATGATTTCAGCTCAAATGGTAAGTTTCAGGCACCTGTTAGACTCTATATTGCATGTTATATACCATAGGTCATACTAAGCTGATTATGATTTTAAGGTACCTGCAACTGAGTCATGTCAGTTATAGCAACAGACTGGATTTTTCTTTAATCATATCATTCCGACAGAGTATCAATGCATATATCATTACACATTACAATAAAAACATCTTTAGGTATTCTGGGTCACTACAGGATATTGCATATGTCATCAAGGATCAACATAGGACAACTGGATCACTGCCTTGGCATTTTCATTTAGGATCTTACGTGTTTTTCGCTGCTTAGGATTACCTATGGATAATGCTGTCTTTGAACCGATCTAGTAGGCGTGAAAGTGAAGGCCAGATATCCACCCCTGCAAGAGATTTTTAGAGATGAAAAGTCATCTGCAACCACATTCATAATGGGAGACAATATGAGAGAGAGAGACAGACAGAGACAGAGAGAGAGAAGGAGCAGAACAGACCAGAAAAAAGTCATGTAGATATATATTGTAGTCAACAGGTGTATATGATTAAGATGAGCATATAAGATACACTGCCAAACATTTGGAATGAGCTACAGATATGCACTTATCTAATTTTGTACAGTATTCTGTTCCTCATGTGTAACGGGTGGTCCATGCAAAATCTCTTGGAAGTGCTGCAGGTACACATGATATGTTCCTCATTCCTGTACATTTCTTACCATTACATACAAATGTGCCCTCATCTGTCCATTAGTATCTTTTTTGGTTTTCCCCACGTCTCCCTTAGGTCATATATTGAAAATTTCCATATTTCCACAACATCTGATCTTGATTCCTCCTGAATAACCTGTTATCATTATGAAAGGTCAAGCTCTTTTTTAAATTTTACTTTCATTTTTCTTTGTCATATTGTTTATGTCTGTACTCATTTTTGTCTTCTCTTTCCTATCTTTTGCTTACAGTTTTGCATCCTTAGAGTGCTTTTACTTCTTTCTTTTGCCTTCACTACCTTTCCTAACATTCCTATTTTCTTAGCCTTTTGCTGTTACTCAGTTTGTACCATTAACCATTTTCTTTGAATCTACCCCTTCCACCTTCCCATGTCCTTTTCCTTCTCTTCTTCCCTGCTCCTCTATCCCACCCCATGTTCCTCCTATCATCATTCCACTAAATCATACTCATCTCCTTCCTTCACTAATTGCTCCAGGTCTCTCTTCCTCCTTCCTTAGTGCTTCATGATCCTCTTCTCTCCACACCCCACAAAGATCTACCCTAATATGTCTCATCCCCTCCTCCTCCTCACTACATCTGCCTAGTGTTCCTTTCTTACTAGATTAGCAAGATCTTACCCCGTTTCTCCTGCAGCACATCGTTACTCTCCTCTAGAAGACCATTACCCTCTGGGACTGCCAGAGTCATGCTTAGAAGACACACAAACACTACTGTATACCGCATCCTCTGGAACACAGAATTTTGATGTGAGATAGATGTATACATATCCTTTAAAGAAGATATATGTTAAAGGTCTCCATTGACATCATCTACAACAAATACTCTAATAGGGGAGACACTCTGTACTTTATTGGATGATTTATATCACAGGCTCACATTACATAGCATTCATCTGTATCACAAATTAATGGTAAGCTACTGAAATCAGAAAGCAAATTTGAGAACGTACATCTCATCATAAGAGAAAGTGTTTTCCAGGATACTACTGGAACAGATTTTCAGTGCAGAAGAGTAAAGTTAACAGAAGATACCATTTCATCGCCATTTGCAATGAGTAACAACGACTGCCGTTTTCTTTAAGTTTAGGTGAAACTAAGAACAGAAAAAATTGAGACTATTAGAGAGTCTTGGAATCTAAATCTGCGACTCGATATGAGTATGAGGTACTGCAGTTCCACCTGTGACAACACTGACCTGTAATTAGTCTAGAGGAACTGATGAAAACCTGTTGTCAGGTAGATGCAAGCAGCAATGGAGGTGGGAACTGATTACCCTCACATGAATCAGGTCCCAACATCATACCCTGCTGACGTTGTGTGTGTGTGTGTGCGTGTGTGTGGCAACACATCTAGAAAGGGTACAGTACAGACCAAAATGCCGTTCTCATTACAATGTGAAGTGGACCGTATGGAGGGAGGTTTTGATAAGCCTGTTGGATAAACAGATGCTGTCGTTCTCATGGCTGTTGACAGTCATAGAAGGTTATCTAGCTCGTCATAAGTACAGACAGAATACATGCGAGATTATCGTCCAATTATATGTATGTGTGTATATATGTGTCAGTCTTAAGTCCTTACTCTAAAACGTACCATTTTTTCATAAATACATGCATACAAACACGTTAATACCCATGCACTTGCAGTCAAATTTGTATTAGAACACGAACACACACACACACACACATAGCATACTCGGTATTTGCACATGAACACACACATAGCACATTTGAATACATTCAGATACAGACATACACACAATAGACTTTAATGGAATAAAAGGGAAAAAATCAGGATGTTTAGGCAAGAGTGAAGGATACCCTTTGTCGTGTGGCAGAAATGTTTATCATCGCGTGGGACTTTCTAACGTTGGGTTCACACGGGTGAAAAGCTCTTTGGAGACAAGTTACTAAGAGTGTATGGTGGAAAGCATTTTGGGTTCGCCTATCACTGAACACACTAGGGTTGTAGGTGGCTATAGTGTTGCTGTTAGACAAACAAAGGCATTTTAACTCATGTCTGGCTTTAGAGGAATATTTCTCCGTTAAACTGAGAGCTACGTAACTGGGAGGAGCTAAGAATATTGCGACATATATCACATATGTTCCCATTTATCCACACTAGCCACATCTGTCCTCACTCACCACGTTTTTCCCTCATTGCCACATATCTCTGAACTCCCCTATCATACGTTTCCTCATCTTTCCTCAGTGAACCATATCTGATCACATCCCTCCTCACTCACCATATCTTTGTTACCCGTCCTGTCAACCGCACCTAAGCATCCACCTCTCTCTCTCTCTCTCTCTCTCTCTCTCTCTCTCTCTCTCTCTCTCTCTCTCTCTCTCTCTCTCTCTCTCTCTCTCTCTCTCTCTCTCTCCTGGTGCATTCACCATCCATCGACTCCCACTGTCGTACCGCACTTGTGCCACGGATGAACACCTGCTGCCACAGTCACTCGTCTAAGTTACCCACACCCATCGCCAGTATTCAGGACAACATGGGTTGACCTATGCAGACGAAGAGGTCAGGTGTGACGGACGGTTCGATCCTTCAAAGTCCTATGTGTATGGTCGTGTTTAAGAGGGACTCCCTCCTAACTGCCTAGGTCTTGAACTTTCACGTCCTTCGGGAAGAGGGTTACGCTTCTCTATCATGGTGGATGTGGCGATGTATTTCTTTGCTTTTATCTAACAGGTTTTCATTGGTCTCTGTACTCTTCATTCTTCGCATCTTTGTTATTCTTTAGTATTATTTTCATAATCTTTGTGGGTCCTCTGACATTTCTTTTTCTTTTCTTTTTCATGTTTACCAAAATTTGCTTACTACATTCTATTTTCACAACTGCTCTTCTTATCATCTATGCAAATGTTACTTCCACATTTTTCTCTGTTGAAGTTGATGGTTCGTCAACATTCATAGCTTTCCCCGCAACGTTCCATCAAGACGATCTATATTTTGAGCTGGAACTCCGTGTCCCAATCTATTATTCGTATAGAAACCATGTAGCTCTATACAGATCCCACAACGGTACACCATCTCTTTGATCGTTTGTACATTGCGTCATTGTGTCGTTATGTCGTATGTGTTATGTCATTAATAGAGAGAGAGAGAGAGAGAGAGAGAGAGAGAGAGAGAGAGAGAGAGAGAGAGAGAGAGAGAGAGAGAGAGAGAGAGAGAGAGAGGTGCCACTATAATCATAATTTAACCAGACAACAGATGAACAGTATGACACAACAGTCACTACCCAGCAATCGCCATAGCCTGCAGGCCATCCAGCAACACGTAAACCAGCGAGCAGCAACAGGTGACTCACACACACACACACACACACACACACACACACACACCTGTGACACCTGTGCCACTGGTAGCCTCCCTCAGCAGGTGCCATCCAACCCGCACCTGTGCACAACGACGACGAAGAGAGAGCTATTGTGTATCTGATCATCTCGCTGTGAAGGTAAGTCAACTCTACGTAATGTCTTCATATATATATATATATATATATATATATATATATATATATATATATATATATATATATATATATATATATATATATATATATATATATATATATATATATATATATATATATATATATATATATATATATATATATATATATATATATATATATATATATGATTGCTTGGTTCAATACTGGTTAATGAGTTTTGTTGGTCTGTGTTGGGCCTAGCAGCCATGGTATTGAAAAGTGGGATGAACTTCCACATTGTTCCTCTCCTGCTTATAGTTTAAGTCTGGGACTCAGGTTAAATGTCTTTTGGATTGCTCGTCACCCTGGGCACTCGAAGCGTGCTCCAGTATGCTCAGAAATGGTCCCTCCGTCACTCTTAGTTCTCACACTAGCCTTTCATCAACGTGTGTGTGTGTGTGTGTGTGTGTGTGTGTGTGTGTGTGTGTGAGGAGCTCATATTAATGCCTTTTCTTCATACAAAAGGCTCCGGTTAAGGACAAAGGCCCCAGTAACGGATAAAAGTCCTCATCGATTCCAGGCCTTCATGAAATATAAAAAGGGACGTTAGCAGGATCATTCCTTACTTTCAGCTCCTGGATCTTCTGCGACAAGACGACACATTCCAGCGTTGCGAGGTCGGTCATTCCCATCGAGATGAAGCCTTCTGCTCTGCTTCCGCTGGTGGTGGGGATCATGCTGGTAGCTGACGTCGCCGTGCAGGTCAGTGTGTGTGTTCGTCCACAGTATTCTCGCTGGCGAGAAGTCCCCTTCGGCGAGGGTGGCTGTATCATTCGTCAGCTGACGAGAGTACACACTCTCGTCACAAAAGATTCATTAGAAAGCCATCTTGTCCCTCCTACTAAACCTTAGAGCTGCAGGAGGTCGTCTCTGGACATCTTGCCAAGGGGGGCTCTGGGGTTATACAATGATAGTACATAGACATGATCCAGTCACTGTCACCCTGTCCTTGTGGATAGTTTCCCTTATTATGTAACGTGTTACCCAGGTCACTGAGGCACCAGTGCCTGGATATTGTGAACTCTGTATCCTCTTCTGGGCCACCGCCCACAGGATACGTAGGAGGGGACAGTAAATTCGTTGCTCTTGTGGCAAAACGAATCATCCATCTCTCTGGGAGAGGCCAGTGACACATCTTGAATACCATCATTTGTTCTGGACCAGATCTTAAACACTGGTGTGGCCAGGACACCTGAGTGATGGAGTGAGACATATCAGGTCTACAATGTCTTGCACTGATGAGCAAGACGCCCCCGATGCTTCGTTACCGAGGAAAGAAGGTCTATATCTCTCTCGTCAGCTGTGTTTATCTTAGTTTGTGTCGTCCAGTGTCCTGTCTGGAGTCATTCTCGTGGTTTCCTCTGCGCGGGACGTCACGAGAGAATACAGACCACCTCGGGTATGGCTATCAGAGGTCCTTGATGACGCTCACACTGTGGGTACAGGCTAGAATCTTCCTTCAGGATAGGAGGAGAGAGATGCCAGAACTTCCTTCAGAATAGGAGGAGAGAGATGTCCTAGATAGGTTTTGAGTTTTGGTGACCCGTCAGACAGTACTCACCCGTGTGTGTGTGTGTGTGTGTGTGTGTGTGTGTGTGTGTGTGTGTGTGTGTGTGTGTGTGTATTTCTCTTTCCCTATAACCCTAATGTACGTGGGTTCTTCACCACACCTTCTACACTTGCAGGCGGCCCCCTTGGGTCAAGTCTCGGATGGATTCTGAAGGAAAGAGTTTCCACAATAAATGTATCTGACACAGAGTCACCTCAGAGGAAGTTATACTGACTCTATCATTGCGTTTTTACATGGGACTTAAGTTATGGTCAGCTGGTCCGAGAATTTAAACTGCCTCTGTCGTTGTTCTGTTACTAGGGTAAGAAGTAGAGCTGGATTGTTTGGGTAAGTTAAACTGCCTCCGTCAGGTTGGGGAAGGGTCAAGTTAAACTGCCTCTCTCGTCGCTCTATCACTTGAGATCTTCGCCCGTTTCTCTTTTTCTTTATAACAGGCACGGCCAGCGAGGATGGTCAAATACGTCCACGTCGAGAATCTGGATGGTCCTGTGGCCCACAATCAGGTGAGAGAGAGAGAGAGAGAGAGAGAGAGAGAGAGAGAGAGAGAGAGAGAGAGAGAGAGAGAGAGAGAGAGAGAGAGAGAGAGAGAGAGAGAGAGAGAGAGAGAGAGAGAGAGAGAGAGAGAGAGTTACGTAGATACATAGACCATACAGACACCATAATCCACGCGAAATGGCCCCTGACCTGAACACTCCTGAGAAAGATACAGATCCCCTTTACAAGAGGGAGAGAGAGAGAGAGAGAGAGAGAGAGAGAGAGAGAGAGAGAGAGAGAGAGAGAGAGAGAGAGAGAGAGAGAGAGAGAGAGAGAGAGAGACTAATTCAGAGTCTCACACCTGACGCAGTTGGAGACGCTGACGGAGGAGGAGGAGGGAGGGACTGATCACCACCGCGAGGGAAGGGCTGCTGAGGAAGAGACCGCGACGTTTCCCTCAAGGATGGAGACCTCCACCTTCGGCAGTGATCCTGACGAGGACTTCGACGATGGTTTGGCAGCTATTGGGCTCATGGTGAGTCACCTCAGGTCATATCGGGGTCAGGGCTGCGTTGAGAGAAATGTCTGGTTACTTTTGGACTTTACTTCGGCTGGATCATATCATGCCAAGCTTTGTTAACTCCTTGAGTACGACGGCACGTGAGCGCGACGGGACGACCCTTGGGTATGATGGTGTGGCTTCTGACCGGACCCTTAAGGGTCAAAGGTCAAAGTTAGGTCATTATACTCATGGGTCTCAGCTTCGTGCGCAAGGGGTCGTAACATCATGCGCAAGGGGCATCCATGCATACGACACATGACGCATGACGCATTACACACTTCCCTCAACACCATTTCCTTGCATAGGTGACGTATCACATGCCAAGTCGATACATTGAAAAGAAAATGTGAAACGGAGTCCCTTCGTGTCGATCTTCGTTAAGTAGTTACGGTGAACGAGTCATGAATTGTTGAACGTTTCCACTTAGCAGTAAGGTTAACGAGGTTGTTTTATATTTCTGTCCCCGTCATTAACCAATTGGTAAGTTCTTGACATTAACTCTGGTAACAGATACTCGTTAGACCTCCTTCGTTATCATTAACTCGTTAACCCTCCTTTAATAACAATCAGATCTTAATCCTCCTACGTTAAGAAACACTCGATAAACCTCCTTCGTTTGCAGGTACTAGTTAACTTTCTCCCGTGATAGGTACTCGTTAAACATCCACCTTTAAGAAGCACTCGTTAAACATCCACCTTAAACAGGCACTCGTTAAACCTCTTCTCTTAGTTGTCGTCCTAATAACTCTACCTTTATCCTCACAGGTAGTACAGAAAATGGGAAGAATCTGAGACGGAAGATGTAATCAAGAAGAAGAAGAAGAAGAAGAAGAAGAAGAAGAAGAAGAAGAAAGAAAGAAAGAAAGAAAGTAAGTAAGAAAGAAAGGAAGAAAAAGAAGAAAGAAGAAGAAGTATGGGAAGAAGAATAAGCCAGAAATGAGAGAGAAAATAAGCAAAAGTGGCAGCTAAAAGAAGAGATGAATTGTAATTTAACTTTGCCACTGTTTTTTGTTTGATGATCCTAGGTTACTTGTGCTTGTAAGTAGCCCACTTAAGTTACTTATGAAATGTAAATTGAAATGATGACTTCGTGTCATGTTTTTCTTTCTATGTAACCCTCAAGTGTGACCACAAACGGCGGGAAAATGCTAAGGGAAACATAGCAATGTGTTGCCTTCGACGTATAATGACGAGAATGTAAAGTGAGTAAGGCATCTGTCTCTTTGTATATTAAGTAACTTAAATAAGTGAGGTGTGAGTGTGTCTTTCATCTCTTGAACACTGCGCACGACCTTTGAGCACTATGGTACGACCTTTGAGCATGACAATACGACCCTGGGTTAAAATGACGTGGCCTTTAACCTAACCCTTTGAGGACAGACACATCGCAACCAAAGGGTCGTACCGTCGTGCTAAGGGTTGTACCGTCGTGCTAAGGGTCGTACCGTCGTGCCCTAGAGTCGTACTTTCGTGCTCAAAGACTTAACCTTATCCTCACGTAGGTGATTTACGACATACCCATCTAACATCCGGGCAAGCCAAAACCCAGTAAGCTTTACAGACAACGTCAACATTGCCACCGACCCTCAATTTTGCCAGGGGCACCAACACCAATGCATCGCTCTACGCTTCCATGCCTCGCTCTACGCTTCCATGCCTCGCTCTACGCTTCCATGCCTCGCTCTACGCTTCCATGCCTCGCTCTACGCTGCCATGACTCGCTTTACGCTTCCATGTCTCGCTCTACGTTTCTATGACTCGCTCTACGCTGCCATGCCTCGCTCTATGCTTCCATGCCTCGCTCTACGCTTCCATGCCGCGCTCTACGGTTCCATGCCTCGCTCTACGCTTCCATGCCTTGCTCTACGCTTCCATGCCTCGCTCTATACTCCCCGCGCGTGGCTCTACGCTCGTGCTGAGCTGAAAGACGCGGATCTGAGCCTTCCGTCCCACGAGATAACACTCAAAAACCTTTACTCGTGGCTTCCACTCTGGCTCGCCCGCGCTACCCTCCCACTGGGGGCAGGGTGGGGGGGTCACCTCACACAAGCAGGTTTAGCACGTACAACTTATCATGACTTTCTCTTTAAGATAATCCTAAGACTTTATATACAATTAAACTAGTTTTGTTGTATTCGAATCAAAGCTTGAACGTAAGTCAAATCTAAGTTTGCGAAGTGAATTCCGAGCTGAAATATTATGAGAAATGTACGTTTGATTGGTTTAAGTCAATATTGTATAAGTTTTCAATGACTTCTTCGCAACGTGCTCAACCACATACCTAATTCATATATATATATATATATATATATATATATATATATATATATATATATATATATATATATATATATATATATATATATATATATATATATATATATATATATATATATATATATACGCGTGTGTGTGTGTGTGTGTGTGTGTGTGTGTGTGTGTGTGTGTGTGTTATTCTTTAGCACTATCTACATCACTGGAAAAACAGGAGATTTTATCCTGAAGAGGTTAGGTTAGTGGGCTTCGAGGCAGGAGAGAGAGAGAGAGAGAGAGAGAGAGAGAGAGAGAGAGAGAGAGAGAGAGAGAGAGAGAGAGAGAGAGAGAGAGAGAGAGAGAGAGAGACCACCGCCCACAGCCAGCAACACCCCACCCCAAACAGAAACAGGAAATGAAGCAAGACGCCTAACAAGGGCAATAATAAGCGAACACAACGTTATTAAAGCGAGACGTGGCGGACCAGCCGAGAGGTGAGAGAGAGAGAGAGAGAGAGAGAGAGAGAGAGAGAGAGAGAGAGAGAGAGAGAGAGAGAGAGAGAGAGAGAGAGAGAGAGAGAGAGAGAGAGAGAGAGAGAGAGAGAGAGAGAGAGAGAGAGAGAGAGAGTGTCCTGAGTTGAGGAGGGAGGAGGTGGTGGTGGGGGGAGTAGAGGAGTTGGACCAAACCGGGTTATTCTGAAGGGCTATTTTGGTGCCAAGTGGACTAGGGTGGAGGGTGGAGGGTGGGGGAGTGGAACTCAAGTTATCAAGGCGCCATCTTAATGAGAATGGTGGTTCGGTGGGGGGGGGGGGGGGACTTTGCTAAGGCGCTGCTCAAAGTTAAACTAAAGGTAATTGTCTGGAAGATTGGACTGGATTCACTTCAAGGATCAGGCGTCTTGATCCCCACGACGAACGTCTGTATGTATGTACGTCCGTGTGTATGTATGTATGTATGTATGTAAGTATGTATGTACGAATGTATGTATGTATGTATATAAGTATGTATGTATGTATGTATGTATGTATGTATGTATGTATGTATGTATGTATATATTCATGTATGTGTGTATCTATTTAGGTGTATATGATTGTATGTATATATGAATAAGTGTCTCTGTCTGTCCGTCTGTCTGTATGTATGTATGTATGTATGAACGTGTGTATGTACGTTTTCACGTATATATATATATATATATATATATATATATATATATATATATATATATATATATATATATATATATATATATATATATATATATATATATATATATATATATATATATATATATATATATATATATGCGTGTATGTACGAACGAATGTGGCCACCTGTGTGTACATCATGGGGAAAAGAAGGGGGGGGAGGGGGTTTCTAACACTCATGGACCCCCCTTCCCCGTCTCATGAACTGTCTCCACTATCATGAAAAATATATATATATCTTTTTTCCATCTTTTGTTTACCATGGGTATCTACACCCTCTTGATCAAAAGCCTGTAAGACATTAAGTTTATATAACATCTATATTACTCCATCAGGTCAGGTCATGACCCCGAACACTGACCCAGCTTGTCTAACAGGACAGATATCTAATCAGTTCCTTATCACCAGAGTGGAGCTCATGACCTGTTATCTTAAAATTCGTCTCACTTTAACCTGAAATACTTTTATCATTTAATAACACAAGTGCCTTACAAACAAATGGTTATTTTGGGTGTTTTTGTCTTTATGTGAGATATTGTTTGAAGATGATATTTTGTTTTTGTTTTTGTTCGTGTGTTGTTTTGACCAGGGGAAAATATTTGAAGAAGAGACAAAAAAGCGTATATATATATATATATTCATATTTTTTTCGCGTTATTTACGCATGAGTTGCGTAAATGTCTCGCGTCTCTTAACCACTGGAGACGCTATGATGTCCACTGGAGTGTAGATTATAGCCTAAACCACCACTGGGGAGGATAATAGTGTCAGGAGTGGCAAGAGAGTCATACACACACACACACACACACACACACACACACACACACACACGACACAAACAACACACACACACACACGACACACACACACACGGACACAAACAAACACACACACACACATCAGCAAAGTCGCTTTAAGACACACAAAACACATCCAGAGAGAGAGAGAGAGAGAGAGAGAGAGAGAGAGAGACGCACATTCCCCTCCACCCACCCACACACACACACACACACACACACACACACACACACTCACACACACACACACACACACACACACACACACACACACACACACAGGAACGAAATCCTTTGAACGTCTCCTTTTATCAGGATTCTCAACATTCATAACTTCCGTCACATCGGGTCTGATGTATGCAGTGAATGTTGAATAACCTGCACCTCAAAGTACCACGAGCTATCTTGTGAGAGAATGTTGTCATGTCCTGTGTGAGAAACGTCATTTCAATAGTTGAATCATTCACCTCCCTCCCCCTCACCACCCATGTCCACGAAGAACAGATTAAACCGCCATGACGTAAACCCATGTTAGCTTAGAACCACTCCTTCTTCTCACCTCCTACTCGCACAACAACTTTCTCAAGATCTTATTCCATTACGCAACGGAACTATCCTTTTGTTGAACCTCCACTGATAAAATAATGCATTAAACTATGAATGAATCAGCCATCTGGACCAGCTACCACCCACTGTTTAATATCAAAATTTTGATGGATATTTCTTGAGCGAGGCTAGACCAGGTCACGCAGGCCATACAGATAACTAGTGATGTTATAAGATATCTGGTGATGCTGTATGCTATCTTGGGAAAGCCTAAGGTATCGTCAGCTGTTATCGTGGTATCATGGTGTGTTATCATGGTGTTATGTGACGGTCCTATGGTGTTATGTGACATCGCCTTCGCTCGCTGGTGTTATAACGTTTTGATATCACGTAATGATGAGTTGATATTGTCGTTTCGTGCCAGTGCTGAACATAGGCAAAAAAAAAAAAACAGAAAAAGATTGTATTGAACTTTCTTGCATCTGAACCCTCCATAAGCCTCTCTTCGGGGCAACCCCACTCCTATATCTTCGGGGCAACCCCAGTCCTATATCTTCGGGGCAACCCCAGTCCTATATCTTCGGGGCAAACCCAGTCCTATATCTTCGGGGCAACCCCAGTCCTATATCTTCGGGGCAAACCCAGTCCTATATCTAAACTGCTTTGCGCTAACCATCCAAACCCCATTCCACTACAGCCAACCTCCTCTGGCCTATTCCACATAGAAAAGAAAAGGAAAAAAAAACAGGATCTGGTCCAGAAGCCATCGTCAATAACACTATATTCCCTAAACATGAAAGACTTTTATTGATACTCCAATTCACTCGAGCCCCTCCTCCCTCACCCCAGCTACCATCTTTTGTAAAAAAGAATATATCCCCACACATAAATAGTTGGTACTTCTAGGCTGAAAAAAAAGAGAGGAAGGAATTGTGGGATCCATAAAGTAGACCTACTTATCTTACTTACAATATTGCTTTGTTTTGCCCGAGGAGAAATGTGTGAGACAGATCTCGGCTCTGAATTTCACTGGTGATAGATGGTAAGGAGAGATAGATGGTGTGTTACGCTTTCAAATATATGTTTACATTCATGAAAATTTCTCTCGATATACTTAGAAAACGGATTCCCTTAAAACTATGAAATTAAGCTGAGAAAGCTTGAAAATAGAGTCCCTTAAACTATGAAACTAAGCTGGGAAAGCTTGAAAACTTATGGTTTCATTGACTCAACACACAGTGGGTTTCTAGATAAGTATACCAGTATAGACGTTTTCGATGACACTGATTAGATTGGGTAGACTTTCATACGCAACAAAAGCGTATAATGGTTCCAAACTCCCAAACAGATGGCCACCATATTCTGAGGACAGTGAGCTGCAAATTCTTCGAAAATCTCAAACTCTGATTGGCAAGATGGGTGCGTTTCATACCCGTATTCATTTCCCAATTCCGAAATCCATTAAAAACTGATTCATCTCTATTTGTAAAGGGTCTTTTCACTTCCTTCATGACCTGGGCATCATCTGCAAACGTGTTCAGTCCTTTTTGGCAAGTCATTGACAGGGATCAAGAAGAGAGATGGTCGTAGGAGTCAGCCTTGTGGAACCCCACTGGTTGTTATTGCCTACTCGTGGTCACCTATTTGCAATCGCTGATTGGAACTGTACGAAAAGGAATTTTATACTCGTGGGGCCCCCAGCCCCTGTGTGTGTGTGTGTGTGTGTGTGTGTGTGTGTGTGTGTGTGCAATCCTGCCCACCCTTGTGCGTATATGCGTCTATAACTCAATACATAGATTTTGCACGAGTTTTGCAATGTTAGTAGGCATAGCTAATTTTCAATTTGTCCGGGAGGGTATTGGGAAATTCCTCTACGATAAAAATACATCAAAATACCAATTACAGGATGAATACAGTCCGAGAACTTAGGAAAAAAAAATCTACATATATTTTTTGCCCAAACGTTTTAATAACATTCCCCGAGCGGCGAAATATCTGCATAGATTGTACAAGTGAAGTGAAAATCAATGAAATAATTAAGATACATATTCTTGATGATATTAGAACACATATTTTGAGTCTTTTTTTTTCTAATTTGTTTAAGACGAATGTTAGTTCAGTTTACCGACCTCAAAGACACTTACTTTCCAAACGACCCAACTGGGGCTTTCCTTACCATCAAACTGCCACCACTTCACTCTCTCTCTCTCTCTCTCTCTCTCTCTCTCTCTCTCTCTCTCTCTCTCTCTCTCTCTCTCTCTCTCTCTCTCTCTCCTGAAGGAAAATGAGCGAGTCAGTTTCGCTTTCTCGCGCCTCCTCATTAAACCATCCTTCCTCACCTCCATCGCTGGCCAGCAGCAACGCCCCCTTCGCTTCGTGATGTTTGACCTCCTTAAGGACTCCTCAGCCCGGGGAACGCCCTGAAGAGGCCTATAATTACTCCTGCAGGAGGAGCTGGGGATGGAAGGAAGGAAGGAAGGAGAGGACTTGGGAGCGTGGTAGTGGCAAGACATACACTTGGGGGGGCTACTTAATGTTGAGGGATAGGAGCAAGACTAACACCTTAGGACCACTGAGCAATATCCTAAGACAAGAGACGAGATTAAGGAGAAAGATTTCCACTCATATAGTTTCAAAAGGGAATAAGCCACCTTTACCGCTGACGTCAACAAGTCTTGTTGACCCTGGAATGAAACTCTATTTTTTTTCTATTTTCTCTGATGGCCAGGTCATGTATAACCGATGCTGATGATGGTGCCTTGTGTGGAGGTAAAGGGCTTGTAACGAGGCTGATTCACGCTTGCAACGTCACCCATATGAGAGAGAGAGAGAGAGAGAGAGAGAGAGAGAGAGAGAGAGAGAGAGAGAGAGAGAGAGAGAGAGAGAGAGAGAGAGAGTCTCTCTCACACTCTCTTTGTGATATATAGAGTGAAGTATATCGTAAAGAAAGAGTATTTTGCGTCGACTTTTGGTAAGGGGGAGAGAAAGACATGAGATCAGATACTGATGGTGTAAAGAAAGAGACAACTTTAAACAGTTTCTTGCTGATGTATTGGACACCACCACCACCATTTACCACAACCACAACCACCAACACCAACAACAACAACCATCAGCTACCACCTACCAGCACCCCGTGACGTCAATAGGGTGTGTGTGTGTGTGTGCATGTGTGTGTGTGTAAGGGTGGCAGGGAGAAGTAGGGGGGTGGAGAGAGAGAGAGAGAGAGAGAGAGAGAGAGAGAGAGAGAGAGAGAGAGAGAGAGAGAGAGAGAGAGAGAGAGAGAGAGAGAGAGAGAGAGAGAGAGAGAGAGAGAGAGAGAGAGAGAGAGAGAGAGAGAGGGGGGGGGTTATAACAACCACAACACCCCCACCCTCCTCCCCCCAATGAAACCCTTTGATCTGAGTGGATTTGAGTTACGATTGGCGGAACAGATCCTCTTCCTGTGGAATGCAATTACGTGGAAATGAAACCTTTTGTTGGTGAGTCTAGGAAGGAGGCCGGGTTATTGAACCACTCGACCTTTATATGCTCGTGTTTAGGGCTGGCTGGCCCGTCTGCTCGGTGGAGTTCATTCCAAAACGGCCCCTTTTAATGGTGGGAAATGGCGATCCCTGAATATCAAAATGGTGTTTTCCTTCTATATAAAATCTGTGTTATCTTTCGGCCTCCATCAGTTTACTGCTCTCTCTCTCTCTCTCTCTCTCTCTCTCTCTCTCTCTCTCTCTCTCTCTCTCTCTCTCTCTCTCTCTCTCTCAGTTCACAGCACTGGACGCGACCCACGCATCATATAACCCAAGTGACGCAGGTGTTTCGAATCAGTCTCACTTAGTTCGAATCCTCCCGCTTCCCACGCCCCTTTTGCATCATGTGGTAGTGAGGTCTAAGCTTCAAGATTCTGTATCCGGACAATCTTGGCTTCGTTTAACACACACACACACACACACACACACACACACACACACACACACTTTCGAATGGATCGCCGACCAGGTCGTCTGCGTCTGAGCTCAGAAGTGACAGCCCCCCCCCCACCCCCATGCCTTCGATGCAGAAATATTCTGGCCGGAATTATTGATCTTCAGTGAAGCCTGGCCGCTAGAATATCTGCTGACCTTCAACTTGGCTTATTGATACACCTCCTCCTCCTCCTCCTCCTCCTCCCAGGGGGATAAAAAGAAATAAACAGTGCCTTAGAATGATATTTTTGCAACCTTGTGTCTCACGTCTGTATCCTGGTGCTACCTCGCTGAAGCGGGAAACGGCGTTTAAGCGTAATGAAGATATCGATAAATGTGAATATTCTAATGAACATATCCGTCGGATTCATTTTATAATCAAGAGATCACATTGACAGATGATATTGCAATTCCCCTGTGGATGAGGAGAAGATTGGAGCTTTTTTTAGGGGGAAGATGAGGGGTTTTCGAGGGCCTTGAAGAGGAAGAGGAGGAGGAAGAGGAGGAGGAGGAGGAGGAAGAGGAGAAGGGTGGAGGAAGGCAGTAGAGAACTGGTGATGATGATCGCACCATTAGCAGTGTCTACAGCTGTGGCATCATTGACCCCAGGGAGTACCATAGGAATACTGACTCTAAGCTTTGATGTGGTCCACACACACACACACACACACACACACACACACACACACACACACACACACACACACAGAGGGAGGGAAGAGTAGGGAGAGGGAGGGTGAAGATATACGGGGGAGAAGATGTGATAAGGGAGATGGATAGAGATAAAAAAAAAGATGGAGAGATAGTGGGAGAGTGGGTTTAAGGATCGTACTATCCATCTCTAGACTCTCTCTCTCTCTCTCTCTCTCTCTCTCTCTCTCTCTCTCTCTCTCTCTCTCTCTCTCTCTCTCTCTCTCTCTCTCTCTCTCTCTCTCTCTCTCTCTCTGTCTCTCTCTCTTCAATCTTTGCATCGAGCAGCACAAGAGGTGGGGCAAATATCCAGCGTTGCATTAGCATATAAACAAGAAGGGTTCGTTTCTTCCTCTGTGAGGTAGGGGGTGTGAAGGGAGACGTACCTTCCTCCTTCAGGTGACTCCTGGTTGCTTGATGCTCGTGAGAGAGAGAGAGAGAGAGAGAGAGAGAGAGAGAGAGAGAGAGAGAGAGAGAGAGAGAGAGAGAGAGAGAGAGAGAGAGAGAGAGAGAGAGAGAGAGAGAGAGAGCAAAGCTGCACAGTGAGTGGAATGGATTAAGGAGAGAGTTTAGTAGAAATTGGGAGATCAAATAAACTGCATGAGGAGAAAAATAGGAACACTAGAAGATCCACTATGAATAATAGGAGGGGAGAGGGGTTTAAAGAATATCCCTTCTGGGAAAATAGGGAATGGAAGTGGCCACTGAAGAAAGGAAATGGGGGAGGGAAATGGGGATCATTAAAGATCATTAGTGAGAAATAGGGGAAAAAGAGGGAATGGAGAAAGGGATTGAGCTGTCAGTGTGATTATATCTGCCAGGGAGGATTAATCACAGCTTCCCTGAATCTTGACTGAGTAATGAGCACCCCGACCCGTGGAAAACACCGACGCTGAGCAATCGGGAGATTAATTCCCTAAGATCAATGGATTAAACACGAGACGGGTCGCTGGGGTGTAAAAGGGGGGAGGCTTGAGACCCCAGGCCACCTGGCTTACGCTGACACAAACCATACATTGAAGGGATTAATAACATAACGAAGGGTGACAGGAGACGACAGTTTAATACAATAAACCAGTTTGATATCCTAAGACAGTTTGATATTGTAAGGCAGTTTGGGCAGAAAGGGGATTCTTAAAGGATCGTATTTTCTTCCGGGATGGAATCATGTGAGATGGGAATACCTGAATGAGATCTTCCTCATTCGAGGGATGACAGTAGTTAGGATGACAGTGGGAGACTCGGCAGTGGTGTCATGAATACCTTAGAGGGAAGCGTTACTCAGTGGTAAAAGAATAGAATAAATCACTGGTCGTGACACTGAGGAAGAAGAAGAAGAAGAGACGAAGAGGGAGTGGAGGAGGATAGAGGAGTAAAGGAAGAAGAAGAAGGAGTAGGAAGAAGAAGAGGAGGTGAGGCAGAAGAAAGAAGAGGAAAAGGAGGAGGTGAGGCAGAAGAAGAATGAGGAAGAGGAGGAAGAGGGGGCGAGGAAGAAGCAGAAGAAGAAGAAGTAGAAGGCGTCATCTGCCACATCTCATGCCCTGGAGTAAAGCCCCCACAAGTTCCTCAACCTCGACATTACTGGAGGTTGGGGGGGTAAAAAAGCGCGCCATTTCCCACAGATCACAGCGGGAGTTTAGCCCATCCGTCTTCATGGCCTCAGTTCGTGGAAACTGCCGGATAGGTGAGGATTTTGCCGGATATGTATTTATATGACGGTTCCATTGGTTGTCGGGGGGGGGGGGGGGGGGGGGGGGGGGGACGGACGGATTGATTAAGATTTCTGCCGGATAAATGACGATCCTCTCTCTCTCTCTCTTTGTTATCTGGAGACTGACGGATAAATGAGGGTTCTGGCCGGATAAGTGATGATTCTCTTTATCCAAAAACTACCCGATAAATAAGGGTCTTACCGGATAAGGGGTCTTACCGGATAAGGGGTCTTACCGGATAAACGACTATCCTCTAGGTTAACCGGCAATCTCCTTCGATGGGTAAGGCATCATTTAAATGAAAAAAAAAATGGGTGGGTGTGTGGGGGTGTGTGGTGGAGGTTGTTGGCTGAATGAGGCATCATCTGGAATGTAAGGGGGAGTTAATGAGGTCAATATTGAGTCGTCTAAAGCCATCGTAGCTCAGCTATACACACGGGAATTCAGCTGGACCAGCAAAGCAGCCAATCAGTTAGTTGGGGATTGAGAAGTGGGATTCTGATTGGCTGAACCGTCTTATCATTTATGGCCTCTGATTGTTGGGGTCCAGAGGTGCCTGCTCAGGACACACACACACACACACACACACACACACACACACACGCGAGATGGGGCTCCACGAGTGTAAAACTCCCTCCCTGTGCAGCACAAACAGGTGGTATATATATATATGTTTCTCTGTGTATCTACGAAGACTTGACCTTTCTATAACCCTTTTCTTTATCTTTCTATGTCTCCTCGGGATTTCTTTGACCCCCCTCAAAACCTGACATAGTCTGGGGGAGGAGTAATGATGGAAATCTGAATATATATTCCATTCTAACCTCAGGGGCGAAGCTAAATATTTCACCACCAACTTTAGCACTTTGTCTTATAAACTTTGCACATCCAGTGACTCACAGAAAGACTATAAAAGCTTTATTTACTCAAAAGAGAAGACTAAAAAGATGGCCACACAGATATGTATACATAGTGCTAGTCGAGAGATGGGCAGTAGTATTTTGTGGTTGGGTTGTTAACCTTAAACTGCCTGCAGGATTGACGGGTCACCCGCCTTAAATCTGAACCACAGAAGTGCCAATAAATTTGCCGGGCCGCTACAGATGGCGGAGAACCGCTCGATAATAGCGAGAGTTATGCTCCATTCTGGCTAAAGTCGTTCGTTAGTCTCGGGGTGTTGTTATATTTGGAACTTAAAGTTGAAGGGATTTGTATACATACACCTCCAGTCGACGTCCCTCAACCACTCATGGTTTAGATGGGACGATCCCTCAAGGTCAATTATCTATGACCCCTGAACGACACAGTGGGAGGAAACGAGTACGTGTACTATCCTTGTATCATGAGGTCACATGGAGAGGTTGATGATGACTCATGTGTGGTGGTTTTGTTGACCGCCTTACCTGACATTTGCTCTGACACCTGTATAGTTGACACCTTGAGTCGATCGAAGTCAAAGCGTCCTCATAAAATGATTAAGTTCATTCATCTCACGTCGACTCACAGCATGATAGTCCTACGATTTGAGGGCATAGATACAGCAGAGGAAGTACTTGTGATATAATCTTCTCATGTGAGTTAGACAAGTAGAGAAAGATTGATTGATTCGATGATAAAGACTCAGTATACACCGAGAGTGAGCAGTGATTACGACGAATCAATCTTTTCCCGCCTCCTCTGCATGACAGTGGATAAACTAGATCTATTCATAAACCAACTTATTGTATTATTGTATTGTGGTTGAATGGCTCTGAGTATTGTCAAGGAGTTTAAAGACATCTATTTCAAGTGTCATACACACAAGTGTGGGTCAACATTAAATCTTACCTGAACATGGACAGTATAACGTCATTATGAATAACTTTTACACAAACTTTTCTTCGTTTGTCTTTTCTTCAGACGAAGGGATTCCAAACCAGAGTCTTCGACAGAATCATTTACAGAAGCCACTCTCTCTCTCTCTCTCTCTCGCTAATCATCGTCACCCCTCATCTACCATCCTCCACTTTATCTTTTTTTTTTTTCCTCAGAAGCTAAATATCACGTAACCAACGCCTGTAAAAAAAAGAAAGAAATACACAAACCACAGGATGAAGAAGGCAGCTTCTGAGAATAATAATTACCATCATTTGTAAGGTGATCATGGAAGGCAGACAATAAGGGCCTTAACCCACCGTTCATAACCTAGTCTTTTTTTTTTCTTTACACCCTTATGGAGGGGGACATTAAACGTTATTATTGTTTGTAGAGCTTATACCACGTAGGTATATCCTAGTATATACTTGAAAGTATGATGATCGCTAAATATAATCCACTTGCCTTTTAGCCTAGAAGGATAACACTAGAAAAAAGATATTCATATCTAGAAATAAAGCAATGATTAGATTGCGTCACACTAGGTTGCCATTGGCTTACGACAGTGAGGGAGTGACCCCAAGAAATGAGGCAGAAATATCAAAGCGTCCTCATTAATTGCATGAGACAGTGCGAGGAAGAGCAAGGGAGGTGGAGTGAGAGGGTTTAATGAGATGGAACGGAGATGGAAAGCGGAGATGAGAGAGAGAGAGAGAGAAAGGATTAATGAGAGGGAAGCGAGGGAGGGAAGATGACATATGTGAGGGAGGAGGGTGGAGATTGAGGAGATGGCGAGAAATGAATGAAGAATGTGAAGGGAAAAAAAAAATCCCTGAAGAGCTGTACTGACTAAGACGGAAAAATTAACGAAGGGAAAAAAATTCGGAAAAAAATAGTGAAGAATACGTAAGCTCGTTGTAAAATGGGATAGGAAAAACGAATGATAAACGTAGATAAGACATAATGAGAATCAAGGTAGAATAGCGTTAATCTCTTACAACCATATTCATCTAGGGTAGATGGGATCTGTGTGCTGAGAAAATTGGAAATTACGAAGTTCATGCTGAGGATATGGACCATGTGTCCACGACCATGTGTCCATCACCAGCAGCGCTCAGGAGGAGTGACACAGGCAGTATCCTAGGGCTTTCCTTACGAGGAGTGACACAGGATGTATCCTAGGGCTTTCCTTACACGCCTCAGGTTTCCTACCAACACCCATCCTTCCTAGGTGAGGACTCTACCATCTGTTCCATCGTCTCTTGCACTCTCCTCCTTTTCCCCAGCTTCCTTTATCCTTCACACCCATCCTTTCCCCCTCCCCAGTCCGTTTTCTTGTCTTTCCTTCATCCTTCTCTCATCTCTCAGCAGCGCCCTTCCTCTATAGTAGTCCTCCTCCTTACCCCCCTATCATCCCCCCTTAACAGGCCAGTCTGTACATTGTTACGGCCATAAGACAAACAAGGTCATTAGGTTGAGAGATAAAACACAAGGGTGAGTGGGTGTGTTGGGGGTTGGGAGAGAAGCTAATGAGCACTTCAGGGAGAACGAGACATAGGAAAAGAAAACTTATACTCATTACTCCAAAAGATCTTTTTTTTTTTTCTTCCGTCCTGTTTAAAAAGGATTTTCTTTCCTGTAATTAATGATTGTGTTTTTCCATTTGGTGAGGTAGAGATTGCTGCTATGTGTGTGTAACGGGTGTGTGTGTGTGTGTGTGTGTGTGTGTGTGTTTGTGTGTGTGTGTGTGTGTTTGTGTGTGTCTGTCTATCTGTCTGTGTGTCTGTCAGTCTGTATTTCTGATTGTCTGTGGTGTCTTTCTGTCTATCAATCTGGGTGCCTATTAGTCTGAGTGCCTGTCCGTTTGGGTGTCTGTCTGTCTGTTGTTACTCACCACAGGAGGTGAAGTAGACCCACCCTCTCTCTCTCTCTCTCTCTCTCTCTCTCTCTCTCTCTCTCTCTCTCTCTCTCTCTCTGTCTATCTGTCTCTTGTCTGACATCATGAGCCCAGAGATCTCTCAGAACTCCGTATGTGTTCAAATATTTTTATCTACTTCCATTTTCAGGTCACCAGCGCCTTTGTCTTTAAGGTTCATCATAGTAGTCTATAAAGAGGTCATTCAGGAAATAAGTTACACTATCGTGGCTTTGTAAAAATCACCGTGAAAATAGCAGGAGAAAATTGTCATATTCTTTTCTAAAAAGAAATCCGACAACAGCTAAACTGGAATCAAAGAAGCAGTGTCGTCGTATCTTAACTGCTCGTTTATCAATTTGCATTTTTCCCTCCTCCCGCCCGCCCTCACGCTCTCCCTCACCCCCCACCCTCACCCCCCAGGCTCTCACACCCTCCACCCTCAACCCCCATCCTTGCCCCCCGCCCTCACCCACCCTCACCCCCCCCCCCCCTAGCCCCCACCCCATCTCTAACGTCGATAGTTTACTGTTTTTCATGAATAAATCTCACAAGGGCTGCGTATTAGGTAGTGATGAGTGATGAATGATTCATCTCATTCAGTCAGGCGTGAGGGAGATGAATAACTCGAAGCACATACGAAAACGTTGATGATTTCATTGATGAAAACGTTGATGATTTCACTGATGAAAACGTTGATGATTTCGTTGATGAAAACGTTGATGATTTCATTGATGAAAACGTTGATGATTTTATTGATGAAAACGTTGATGATTTCGTTGATGAAAACGTTGATAATCTCATTGATGAAAACGTTGAAGATTTTATTGATGATTTTTGTCATTTTTTTTAAGTATTTGCGACAGCTGTAGAGTGGGGGAAGGGGGGGGAGGGGGGTAGGAAGGGTTCTAAATCGACTGGTCATGGCGCTGAGAGAGCTGAGGTGTTTACATCAGATCAGCTGATTCGTGACGTAAGAACCACTGAGTTGTGACGTCAGAAGAGCCGCCTCGTAATGTTTTTGTTTATCTCACAGCAGCTGAGTCGTGACGTCTTATAACAGGAGATGAGTCATGACGTTTTATAACAGGAGTATGAGTCGTGATCTATTCTTCTTAAACAACAGCTGACTCGTGACGTCACAACAAACAACCCATGACGTAAAACGAGACGGATCCTTACGTCATCACAGTTGAGCAATCATGATCACAAGGTCCCTGGCTCTTGCTTCCTCCCCTTCAACTTGGCCATATTCCTGCACCACACACACACACACACACACACACACACACACAAGCTTCCTCATCTCCTTCAATTTCTCGGTCGCATCTCGTTTCTCATTATCCCAGCTCGTCTGATTAATTATACATACCTGGGTGTATCCTGAGACCTCGAGATTTGCATACAGGAAGCGGAAGAGTGACTCTTTATGCAAATCGTCTGCCTCAAGTATACAGATCGAGGGGATGCCCCCATGGGCACGACTGATGGTGGAACTGTATAAACTCATTTCTATGAGGAGTTGACGATGCTCCGTCAGCCACATCTTCGGTGTACTGAAGGTGTGGCCAGGTGTGTGTCGATGGACGGGCTGGGAAAAAACAATTCTCTCTCTTACCTCCATCTTGGCTGAGTTCTGTGTGTGTGTGTGAGAGAGAGAGAGAGAGAGAGAGAGAGAGAGAGAGAGAGAGAGAGAGAGAGAGAGAGAGAGAGAGAGAGAGAGAGAGAGAGAATCATTACCTCCTGTGGGCCGACCAAACACGCTCCTTCGTCAGCCAAATGCTACATTCCACACAGTTAACCTCAGACGACGGAAGGACCTGGGCCCAGGGTTATAAGACATACCTTACAAATGAAACCTTTACTCCTAACTCACATCCTAGAGGTCCTGCTAAAGACGTCATCACAAGTCACCAGATTTATACACATTCCAAACCTTCATCCTCGTAGTATTTAATGCTTTATACATAACAGATTCATTCAGTATCGACAGACAGATACAGGTTTCTATTCTAATGCAAAGTTTTACACAGGTCTCAAGTGATGTTGCTCCGTCAGGATTTCAATATGTTTTATACACTTATAGTCATCTCACACAGACACAGAGAGACATCTATGCAGTGTTTCAATTTTAGTTGCATAGGGGAGGGAGCACGAAGGACGGATCGATGGAATCTATACGTAGGGGAGGATACATCCGATAGGTGAAGCTAAGGAGATATAGGATGGGTGTAGACAGGGAGAAATAGGATAGATGTAGGGAGAACCACCTCATGGGTGTAGCTAAAGAGAGGTGGGATGAGTATACAGCCAGGTAGAATCACGTAATGGGTGTGGCCACAGGGAAATCACCTGATGGGGTGTGGGTGAGGTGCAAAACATGTTCACAGGAGAGTGTGGGGAGGTGTGGGGAGGTGGCTGGTACCCTCTCCATCATCATACATCTCTGTTTCGGCTCGGTATATCAGGAGCTCTGGGGAGGGAGGACTTACCTCCCTCCTTATAGCCTTCCCTCTCCCTTCCATCTTCATACTCCTTCTATTCCTTTCTCCTAAGATATAAACAGAAGACACACACACCGACTTGCCTCGTCCGTCTCAACTGTTTCATTCTCTTTTCCCGTTTCTTCTCCGTTTATCATTCCGTTGCTTTACTTGATCCTTCGCCTTGGTGTTGAATCGCATCTTACTCATACTTTTGAGTGTATGATTCCTCACTGTTCTGGTGTATCATCCACCATGGTTTTTGTATTGAAGTGACGCACGCGCAGCAGACTCTCTCTCTCTCTCTCTCTCTCTCTCTCTCTCTCTCTCTCTCTCTCTCTCTCTCTCTCTCTCTCTCTCTCTCTCTCTCTCTCTCTCTCTCTCTCTCTCTCTCTCTCTCTCCTTCAAGAGGACTGACATCTCCAGTGGCACACTTTCTCCCTTTACCTGAGGGGGGAGAGCGTCACCTCGAGGCATATGCCGCCACCCGCCACTGGGGCATGTCTCTCTCTCTCTCTCTCTCTCTCTCTCTCTCTCTCTCTCTCTCTCTCTCTCTCAAGCCGCGCAGGGGAGGGGGTCACAGTCTCTGCGACCACGCCACCAGGGCGGCGCCACCTTACGCCTGCAGACACAGACCTATACAGTGAAGGACACGTAATTTGGAGGGTCTTTAATTACCTGACAAGACCCGGGAATGAGATGGGGTGAAGTGCGAGTTGCAGTGTTTACTATCAGCAATGTTGCACAGCACGGGTGGCAATGGTGGTCGATGCTGTTTGACTTACATCAGCAGTCAACATGTTATATAAGGGTTATTTTCCCCTCCTCCTATCTTTCTATATAACATAACTAACTTTCTATACCATTTTCTAATTTTTTTCGAAGATATTTCCCTCCTCTTATGTTTCTATATAACATAACTAACTTTCTATATCCTTTTCTATTCTTTTCGGACATATTTTCCCTATTTCTGTTTTTAATTAACATAGCTAGCTTTTTATATCATTTTCTATTTTCTTCGAACATACTTTCACCATTTCTCTGCTTTTAATTGATATAACTAACCTTCCATACCATTTTCTATTTTCTCGGATATATTTTCCCTATTTCTATGTTTCTAATTGACATAACTAACCTTCTATATCATTGTTTTTGATAACAGTATTTCAATGATAAGATAAGAGTGTTATCATCTTGGTTTCCAGTGTCAGTATGTGTCAGACTATATGTGTTCATGTTCGCTTTGCCATCAACTTCATCACTCAGGCCATCCTACACCATCGTCCAAGTACGTGTCTCATTATCACCACCTTCATCATTATCATCGTCTTCCTCCTCATCATCATCATCACCATCATCGTCCTCATCTTCATCTCCCTCATCTTCCTTATCCTCACCATCATCTTCCTCCTCATTATCGTCCTTATTATCATTGTCCATACCATCATCTTCCTCCTCATCATCTTCCTCATCTTCATTGTCCATACCATCATCTTCCTCATCATCATCTTCCTCACTATCATTGTCCATATCATCATCTTCCTCACTATCATTGTCCATATCATCATCTTCCTCCTCATCATCGCCTTCTTCATCCACACTCATCAATATGGCCAGACACAGAAGACCTTCTGCATCATCAGTTAAACAAATTGTCTTGACATTTGACGCAGCAGCAGCAGCAGCAGCACCAGTTGGTCCCCTTGTTCCATCCCCCATACGTGGTCTGGGAGGCTTGGTTTGAGGCGGATTTACCTCCCTTGAAGGCCAGCCCAGCCAGGCCAGGCCAAGCAGGGCGGGTGGGAATAATTACATCTTGTCTGCTGTCAGTGGCGACAAGTGCCCCTTCCAGACTCTCTCGTGGGGAGAGGGAGGGAGGGATTAGAGGTGTGAGAGTTGTCTGAGAGAGGGAGAGCGCCTGTGTCTCTCTGAGGGAGAGGATGTGAAGGTCTCTCTAATGGAGAGGGAGAGGAGGGGGAAATGTAACAGTGGTGAGGGAGGGGATCATTTTTGCCCTGTGGTGTGGGAAGGGTTTTAGAACATCATTGAGAGAAGATGGGTGTGGGTTTCGAGTGTGTTCCGCTTGATGGTGTAGAGGGTGGTGTAAAGGGTGTAGTGGGTGGTGTAGAGGGCATAGTGGGTTGTGTACAAGGTGTAGCGGATGGTGTACAGGGTGTAGCAGATGTAAGGGGTGAGTTATGGCGCTGAAGGGAAGGTATTATTGTCTAAGATTCGCTAGGGTTCAAGCAGTCACAAGCTGGCTGTTAGCGGAAGAGACATAGTACGCTGGTAACCCAGGGTCCCTTATATCTTGAGCCTGCGCTTCGATCAGAAGCAGGGGAATGATGGAATCCTTTGGAAATTCGAAGCGACGAAGATGTGCTTGCCTTTTCGTCCACTGACGACCACACCGCCTCGGCGAAGGCGACACCTCACCCGCGGTGTATACACACACACATCACAAGATTGGTACAGTAAAGGACACCATCAACGTGGAAGAATCACATCAACCAGCCATACGAAACCTGGATATTAAAATCTCCCTTCTCCTCCCTGTGGCCTTTTGTGGTCCCTGTCCCGTAATAAGACCCCCTCCTCCTCCTCCTCCTGCAGGGGCAACAGTAGGACGTATCTGTGTCGCCTAATCCCTCCAAATGGAAAACGTCACATTTCCGCAGAAGCTAATATCACTAGCTCAAGTAACACAGATTTCTTATCTCCCGAAGGTTCAGGGGGACGATCCCCACACCACCATCTGATTTTTCAGGATTTGTAAGATGTAAGGTTCGTGCGTCCTTTACGGGTTTATTTCCTTTAATTTAGACATGCGCACGCAGGTAGGGGTGTGCTTTAGGTACGTGATGTTGCAGGTGTTGGTGGATGATACCTTGGGTGGATGAAGTGAGTCATAAAGCTGAATAGGGAAGGAGAGACTATATAGTGTCTGTGAGGGGCATAGGTGGGTATGTTTGAAGGTATAGTTGTGCCGACGGCGTAGTATGGATGCGAGGCGCGGGCCCTAAATGCAGAGGAAACTGGAATGAAATGCCCAAAGTATGTGGTGTAGTGTGGCTAGGGTAGTTCGTGCCAGGAGTAAGAGTGTAAGAAAGGATCGTGTCGTTGGAGAGTGGACCAGGGTGTGCTGAGATGGTCTGGGTATGTAGAGAGGATGAGTGAAGAATGTCTTTGAGGATCCGCGGGTCAAAAGTAAAGGATGGAAGAGGCGGAGATGGATGGATGGAGTGAAGGAGGCTTTTTAAGGTGTAAGGGGAGCTTGAACATTGAGGAAGTTGAGAGGCGTGCATGCGATAGAATGAATTGGATTGGTATGGTATACGGGGGTGGGATGATTACTTGTTGTCAATAGGCTACACCAGAGCATACATAAAGCGGTTGAGGTGAATCATGGAATGGTCTGTAGGGCCGTAGTGAGAAGCGAGCCTGTTCTACTATCCTACTCTACTTTCACGACGGTACGGCTTTTGAGCACGACGGTACGACCCTTGGGCACGACGGTACGACCCTTGGGCATGACGGTACAACCCTTAAACACAACAGTCCAACCTTAAGCACGACGATACGATCTTTGTATACGATTCTCGCGGTCTTCCAGCTGGAGGTGTGTCACTGCCTAGGACACTGTCCCTAGTCGGCGTGTCACTGCCCAGAGCACTGTCACTGAGTGTAATCAGTCACTGCCGAGGATACTACTGTCCTCTGAGTGTCACTGCCTAGAGCGCTGTCCTTGAGTGTATTCGGTTACTGTCCAGGATACTACTGTCCCCTGGTTGGCGTGTCACTGCTCAAAGCACTGTCCCTGAGTGTATTCGGTCACTGCCCAGGACACTACTGTCCTCTGTCCGTGTGCTGCCGCCGTCCGGACACCGTCCATTAGGTAACGTCCTGCACAAACCCTCCTTCCTGGCACTGGCCCGGAGCGGAAGTGAAGGCAGAAAATTACTGTGAGAATTGCTTGTGTCCACAACAGCTTGAAGGGAAGAGGAAGGAAAGATAAGGCGGTGTGCGATATCTTATCTGAGAGAACTTGGTGGGGGAGGAGGCTTGTGTCGATGGTGAGGGGTTTCCTGTTTCACAAAGGAAATTGATAAATTTAATGGGTAATATAGTGATAAGGGGATGTTGTGTGTAAACCTATGGAAGAAATTTCATTTGATAAGGCTATTGGTTAGCGGTGGGAGATGTATGTGTATTGATACATGTATATATTTGATAGCAAGAATATCTACATTTATACAAACACATGGTGGTATGATACATTTATATGACCACTCAAACAAACTTGTAACAAGAGCAAATGTATTACCCATAATGTATATAGACACACTGGTCTCTAAATCTATGGACGAAGAAAAATTTCAATTGGGGAAGTGGGAGGGGGATGTTTTACTCGTGAATTATGATCACAATTTGAATTCAGATCATTAGCTAACGGTGGGATAATCATAAAGATGAACTGCTCATAATTGTAGTTCCCTAGTTCGACTCGCGGTGGATAGGGCCGAGTTCGAAGTGGACCTTTCTCGAAATCTGTTCAACTCCTCAAGTTACATCTTGGGGACAGCACGAGAAGGACCTCCACCCGCAGTTAATATAAGACAGTGCATGATATAATCTTCATAACCCCATGACATCAAGCAGGTCATGCACTACAGTTGAATCATATGTCTCTCGTCCCTGTGGGCTGCACTGACCATTAACCTACAGGACAGACGTCAATGTCGAAGATTACGTCTCCAGAGGAGCGTCTTAACCTTCGTCTTGCATCGTAAAATCCTGCTACTGTGTGTCCAGGACGACTGCGTACGACGGAGGCGGCAGAAGAGCGAGAATAGACCATACTGTATCATACCCTGAGCTTAGAACTATATTCCCCCAAACCCTGATTGACGAACCGTGGGCTTTAACGACCATTAGTCTCGTTATCTTATAATTCCGATCGGATCGGGTACAAAGGTTAATCACTTTCTTATTTCATAATCACCGTACTTTTTTTTAAAACACCTCCGTATTTTCATCTCTTCAGTTCGAAAGTAAATTTCTCTTTGGACTTCGAGGGGAAAAATCTGTCGTTTACATACTGAACGAAGAAATGTCAACTTATTTTCAGAACATTACTATATGATATGGTTTCCTGGAAGCCAATTTGAACACCTAAGAAGCTCTTACAATTTTCAGTCTTATCTATCTTATCTTATTCATGATTTATGCAAAATCTCAAGGCAGCAGCTGCTCAAAGAATTTTATTCATTCATCGTAAAAAAAAAAAGAAGTGAATTTATCGGTGATCACTCACTGGCATCATGGGAATCATAGAGGAACGAACATGGAGAACGAACGACCCTCCTCTCATCGCACCAAACAGTTGCGATGTTTGATGAGAGAGAGAGAGAGAGAGAGAGAGAGAGAGAGAGAGAGAGAGAGAGAGAGAGAGAGAGAGAGAGAGAGAGAATGTTTATATAGCTCCCCAGCTGAGGAAATACTAGACACCATCTCTCGCCCGTACCGGGCCACTTGTCATGATTTCCTCCTCCGTTTTTCTTCCCCCAATTACTTTTCATAACCATTTGTTTATATGTTGCTTTTCTTCCTCCTCCTCCTCCTTCTTCTTTTCATTTCTTCTTCGCTTTCTTCTTCTTCTTCTTTACATATTTTTATTGCATTCTTCTCTTTTCCCTTATCTCTTCTTGCATTGTCTTTCTATCTTCTTCCCTCTACCTCGCTTATTCGGGAAATGGCGAATATATATGTATATATATATATATATATATATATATATATATATATATATATATATATATATATATATATATACGTCATCTCTTCATCCTTCCACAACAATGCGCTTCAAGTGCCCCCTTTTGTCCATCATCAATCCATCTATTCTCTCTTCCCCCCTTTCTACCCCAACTATCCTTCTGATACCCCCTCCTCCTTCTCTTTTCAGCTTCTCTATCCCTTCTCCCTCACCTTCCTTATCCACGACCCTCCCTCTGCCCCTGGCCAAGTCATATGGCAAACTATTTATGATACTACGCACATCACTGCTCACCAGATGGAGTCTCATGGGCACTACACAGGAAGACTCCTTACGTCTTTATCCCCCGTCTTTTGTTTCCCTTCACGAGACTGGAGAGCGTATTTGAATAAATCCTAAGCAAGTCTGGAATTTGGAAACAATCATCCGAAGATTCGAATCCCTCACTTCCAACTATTTTCGAGGCTTGAGGCGATTCGATTCTCCTAGTTCCAACTTTTTCTGAGGCTTTGATGGTGTATCTCGAGGTGATTCAAATATGAATATAAATGTTAGTGAGATCAAATTCAGCATTGGAATCCGTATTTGTTTACATATGTATTTGCTGGTGTTACCAGACTCCGCCCGCAAGTGACAAGTCACCCTTTGGGTCGGATGTATCATAGTTAATGGATGGAAAGGAATATAATGTCTCGCTCTACAGGAGTGCTTCGTTTCCTTGTATCTGATTCGACCATAGCCTCGAAGCCTCAGAGGTTCCTCATAGAAATAGGCTCTGGAATTGAATGTATCATGAGTTAATTATGTACTCATTAAAACCACTACAATGACTATCTCAACCTCGAGAATAGTATTTTGGAAGCAACAAAACTTCTTCAACTTAGAGAAGAAATGAATCGAACTGAATCAGAGACGTAGCCTCACTCGGTGTATATAGAGAGATCCAACCCCAAACGCATGCTTAGAAATCAATTTCAGAAAGCATTTAGTCGTCCTTGTTGACTTCTTATACATCCAGCGGGTGTCGAATCGGCCGTAACAAGATAAACAGAGGACAGAACAAGATTGTGAAGATAAATGCCAAGCAATTCATTCTTCTCTCTCAGCTTTCAAGACGACTTAACCCAAAGCTGGAGCGGTCTCTTACCACAGTTCACACATAAATCAAACTGCTCTTTGTGCGTCCCAGATCCGTGTACCGTCAACTTTGTGAAGAAAAAATCTACCTTGATGTGGGAATTAGAAGGGTAACTCCAGCCTGTATTAGTAATCATAATAGGGAGTTTTATATATATATATATATATATATATATATATATATATATATATATATATATATATATATATATATATATATATATATGTATATATATATATATATATATATATATATATATATATATATATATATATATATATATATATATATATATATATATACATATATATATATATATATATATATATATATATATATATATATATATATATATATATATATATATATATATATATTATCAGAAATATAAGACGTACAAGTATAATTTTTCAGAGCACCCGTCATGATTGAATGTTATGTTTTTTGTGGGGGAGGGGCCATAGCCAGATAAATTAATTTGGCTTCAATAAACAAACACACTGACAGCTGGAAACATACGGGATTTCCCCCCTTCCCCTCCACCTCTCCATCCCCCTTCCCTTCCCCCTCCCTTTCCCCATCCCCCTTCCCTTCCCCCCTCCCCTTCCCCTCCCCCTCTCCCCCTTTTTTTCCCTCTCTGTCGAAATGTTGGTTTAAATCAACAACAGACTGAGTTACGTAGTAGTTGATATACGTGTTTAGAGAGGTGGAATTGGCTCACCAATATTTTTTTCTGTTGGGTCAGCTCTCTGTCTGTCTGTCAGTCTGTCTATCTGTCTGTCTTTCTTTCTGTCTATGTCTTTCTTTCTCTGTCTGTTTGTCTCTTTCATCCTATCCTTCCTTCATTCTGCATCTTATCACCGTCCAATTTATGTTGTCGGCCAGCACCGTCCCCTTGCCCCTCCCTGTCTAACATCACCCTCCCTCTGCCCCTCCCTGTCTGCCATTACCCTCCCTCTGTCTCCTCCCTGTCTGCCATCATCCTCCCTCTGTCCCTCTCTGTCTGCCACCACTGACTCTCTGTCCCTCCCTGTCTAACAACGCCCTCTTTCTGTCCCCTCCCTGTCTGCAACTACCATCCCTCAGTGCCTCGCTGTCTGCCACAACCCTCCCTCTGTCTCCTCGCTGTCTGCCATTACCCTCCCTCTGTCGCCAGTCATAGCTCCGGGAGTAAATACGAGTGGCCTTTGTACCTTGTTTACCGGTCGAGCAGGTTCCCCGAATATGAGACGCTGATGTTATTGACGCCAAACATAGACAGCCGCTCACGCTGGAGGAGGTAAGACAGTTTTGGCTCCCGGTGTTGCACGGTGCGTGGGAGTATATAGAGAGCAGACGGCGGCCACCTATAGCCAGAGAGAGAGAGAGAGAGAGAGAGAAAGAGAGAGAGAGAGAGAGAGAGAGAGAGAGAGAGAGAGTCGGACCCCAGTTGGCGAAGAATGAAGTACCGGCGTTCAAGACCGCTTTGTTTACGCAATGTCCTGCCAGCCATCCCTCAGGTTTACAGCCGCTGGCTAGGTTTGTATTGCTGAATTTGCCAATGTCGTGTCGGGTGATTTTCAAGCCTCGGTTCCTGCTGAAGACATATTGAATTTCGAGTTTCTCCCTCCGCTTGTGAAGAGTCCTAGATTCATGCGTCCTCATAACCCGGCAAATGGAGAATGTCCATGTTGACGAACGAGTGCAATTTTCTCATATGAGATGGTCTTTGTCTTTTAGAGTTTTAGCAATATGATATATGAGGTATCTCATATGTCTCAAAAGTACATATAAAGGTTTGTTTGTTTTTTTACCTGTAGCTGCGCCGTTCGCGAGATGAGATTAGAAAGTAAACACATTCCACTCAGGCTCGTTGTGTCTCGAAATCTTTGGATGGTTTTGAAGCAGCCACAAACAATCGAGAGCTGGGCAAAAAATTAAAACTTGGTCGTGATACTGAAGATAAACACTTCCATTGTTTGTTAATATGAGAGACGTTGGAAATGTTTAGTTTCATATCGTCTCGACTCGCTTCGACCCTCCTACACTACTAGTTCATTCAATTCGTATCAACCCTCCAAACCACTGGTTCTTACAGCTCACCTCAACCCTCCAAACAAACCACAGCTTTTTTTTTTTTGTCACTCAACTCGTCTGGACCCTCCAAACAGAAGCCTCGTTCGACTCGTCTCGACCCTCCAAACCGCCGCTTCATTCGACCCGTCTCGACCCTCCACAATACTGATTCACTGACTTCCTCTCGAACATCCGACACTCAGTGATTCATTCGGCTCATTCTCCTGCCTCCATCACGGGCGTATATTTCATTGTCTATGATCGTCCCGGATTCACGTCCCATATATTCCACCGATGATGGGTTTCTCAATCTGTCCCTCCCACACACACACACACACACACACACACACACACACACACACACACAGGTACCTGTTCTAGGCCGGATGTGAGCGCTAGGGTGCCTCTTTCATCTACGAACAGACTCATAAACCATTTCTTTTTTTTATTGTCTCTTAATGAAGTTTCCTGCAGTCAAATACAATTCTTTTTTATTCCTCAACTTTAGTTTTTTCTGTGTTATTCAAAGCCTCTCTGTCATACTTCTATCATTTTGTTTATATATATATATATATATATATATATATATATATATATATATATATATATATATATAGAGAGAGAGAGAGAGAGAGAGAGAGAGAGAGAGAGAGAGAAAGATTGTGTGTGTGTGTGTGTGTGTGTGTAAGCCGAATTTCTGCTTGTTTTTTTTCTATCATGTTAAGTCTTCGGTCGTATTGTATTATGAATATGTATGAATTCATTGGACATTTGAGATCTATTTATTCTCTCACTTTCCTGTCTTATCTTGCATCTATTTACCTCCCCAGCTGGCGAATTGGAGATCCCTGTCTTTCTCTCCCTTATCTCGACTTTTATCATTAATTTCCATCATCTTCTTTCCCTATTGTGTTTCCCTCCGTGTCACACTTCCTTTCCATCGCTCTCCTCCCTTTCCTATCTACGCTCCTCTTATCTTTCCCTTCCTTTGCTTTCCTCATATTCGCCCTTCTTCACTCTCTCCCTACCCCAGCCAGGGGATATCTCATTGGTGTGCCTCTCTCTCTCTCTCTCTCTCTCTCTCTCTCTCTCTCTCTCTCTCTCTCTCTCTCTCTCTCTCTCTCTCTCTCTCTCTCTCTCTCTCTCTCTCTCTCTCTCTCTCTCTCTCAGCAATTCTTGCACCCTGAGCTCCCAGGTCGTAATGAGGAGGTGTGAGAAGTTCCTCATCTCCTCTAGCCTCATAATCCAATCGTGATTACCTGAAGTGTCAGAAATGACTTTACAAACTACAGCTTCATTATGCTTCTCTAATCCCTCCAGTATCTAAGGTAATTAACACGAGGAAGGCATAGATTACTAGACCCCGTTTTTTTTTCTTTCCAAAAGTCGAAATCAAACTACGAATTTCCGACCTCATTAATAACTCTGTCCTTTTTTTCTGTATTACTCATTAAATGCCATTTGAAGTCGGTCTTTGATTTCTATGTCATGGATATAAGTGTAAAGTGTCTAAAGTATATGATTAAACTTGGTTAAGTAGCGTAAAGTGGATTATAAGTCTTCAGAGAATTTCTGCGTCACAGAATAATAGTGTCTGTGTATTCAGGCACAAGGTTCATATTTCTTTGGATAGCTCGACCTCTCCAGGAGGAGAACACGACATTCTGAACACCACGAAGATACGACCCTTTGAGCACGATGGTACGACCCTTGAACACGACGGTACGACCCTTGAACACGACGGTACCACCCTTGAGCACGACGGTACGACCCGAGAGAGAGAGAGAGAGAGAGAGAGAGAGAGAGAGAGAGAGAGAGAGAGAGAGAGAGAGAGAGAGAGAGAGAGAGAGAGAGAGAGAGAGAGAGAGAGAGAGAGTTACCCTTCTACAGAGAATCAATATATAAGTTTTCTTTTTTCACACCACAAAGAAAAAAAGAAAGATATGCTCAAACCCTTGACCTGATGATAAGGACATAGGTGGATTCCACGAGCCTATACAGATGTTACGGCGTCACACAAGTATATACCGCGTCACACAAGTAGAAACGGCGTCACACACGAGGGAGCACTGCACCCCACAAGGGGCTTCTCTCCTGTATAAAGCCCACAGAGAAATCATACATCGCTGGCGGCGCATCAGAGCCAAGGACGGACTGAGAGAGAGTGTGTCTCACTATATGGCTTCAGGCAAAGGACCAAGATAATAAGGTCTCTGATGCTTCCTTAGATCTCTCTCTCTCTCTCTCTCTCTCTCTCTCTCTCTCTCTCTCTCTCTCTCTTATATGTCAAATTGCAAGCACTATGTTACATATATATATATATATATATATATATATATATATATATATATATATATATATATATATATATATATATATATATATATATATATATATATATATATATATATATATATATATATATATATATATATATATATATATATATATATATATATATATATATATATATATATATATATATATATATATATATACAGTATACATTTTTAAAGGACAGGTATAGGAAGCAGACCTCAGCAGCTATAGGAAGTTATAGAGCAACTCAGGGGGTCATATATCGATGTTATAGGAGTGTAGTGGCGGCTCAGACAACCATAGAGGAACCTCATATATAAACCCTGCAAGCCAGCTTGGATCACCATATCGAAAGATAACATTTGAAAGTCAAGAGGCAAGATGGTATCAACATATCTGGGACCTCTGTGCTGGATCTGTATTGAGAGTGATACAGAAAACTAAGAATTGTACGAGAAAATAAAGATTTCCAGAATACAGAATACATGTGATGTTTATACCATGATACAGTTGACATGTGGGCTGTATTATCGGTGGTTAGAAACCATTCATAGGGTCATTACCATTAGTTAGCCAGGTTATTACCACTGTACCCGTTCGGTCCCATTAATCTGGCCAGTGTCATTAGGGAGGCCAGGACCATTAATTAGTTGAGTCCCATTGATGAGCCAAGCGGGGATCGAACCAATGAACCAAAATCTGTGGTGGTGTGGGTCTGTCCGTCCGTCCGCCAAGGGATAAAGGGACTGATTAGCCAGTCTCTAATCATCATCAGAAGCAGTATGGCCGACTGTTCCCGTATGGATGATTAGGATTGGTGCCTGCGTATAGCTAGACGCTCAAGTCCCCCTCAGGCAACGATTGTCCTAATCGTACACCTATTTTCCCGTGTCAGACTCCCTCCTTATCTAAACCCCCCAAACGGTAAACCTAGATCTTTACCTTCTTCCTCTGAGCCAGTTCCTCGCTTCGGGTCGCCAAGCATCACGTTAAGGCGCTTAAGAATCCCTTTGACAGAGTACTTCGTCGTCTGCTACAAGGTGACAACACATGACGACCCCCCTTCCCCTCGCCTTCCCTTTGGTCTACACACAACACGTACGTGGGTGAGGAGTCTGGTGTACATTGTGTGAGGTCGTCTGCAACACTTAAGGGGAAGTCCTGTGTGAATGTAGAAGCAGGAATTCTCCTTAGCTCAGGATGAGACTGTAATGTGTCCTTGAGATTTACTTCAATGCTCTCTCAAGGCCTATCAAGATTAGGCCCTGTGTCGGGATAATAGGTGGCGAGTCTAAAACAAGAACATGACTGTCTACAATCATAAAGGAATCAGAAACTTTCTTATTTCATTTTCCTACGAGTAAGAACAAGGTGAATCCCCTTGAGAACCCTCTTTAAGGAGCATCCTTGAACGAAACATCTGCAGTTCAACACCCACGATCAAAGACCATCCAATGGATCACACAAAACGTCTCTTACAGTAAACCCACCGAACAAAGCCAGTAATTTATCCATGGAACTCAGGCTATGAAATTCCCTCTGGCAATATGCAGTAATTCATATGTAATCAATATGCGGTTAATTACGTGCCTTATCTGATATTGAAACATAGTTAATTAATGAACTGCTCATCTTCCATGAAAAAAGTCATTAACGACCAATATATATATATATATATATATATATATATATATATATATATATATATATATATATATATATATATATATATATATATATATATATATATGAATTCTCCTTTGTTATTTTACTTCTAAGTTGCATAAGTAACTAAGACACTGTTGGTTCCAGATCAGTAATCATATATGATAATATATATGATAATATAGGATAATGTAAAATATCCTATAGCAAGATGCATTGACTCCATGGCAACTTTAGCAATCAACGCTTATGACTTTTAACCTCACTACACACCCGGTCAGCATGTTAATGCAGCATTGAGCGCAATTCTGCTATATTCCCTACGCTTTCCTGTGCTTAGTTACGCGTTAGAAGGAGGACTTGGAGAGAATGCTGAGGAGTCTGTGAATGTCATAGGCAGTGATAGAGGAGGAGTAAATCAGTCTGATGTACTCACGTATCCCCCTGCCGATCGTCCCTCCTTCCTATCTCCCACAGGCATGAAGATCTTTGACGCGTCTGGCGTGTTTGCCCACCTCCTTCCTCACCCTTGACACAATAACCTCCCTCTCTCCCTCTCTCTCCCTCTCCCATCCTCCTCCTGCAGCCGGTAGAGCTCCGTCAGCACTGATCTAACATCGGGAGTAGGGAAGGAAGGAGTGTGATGGGATCCTTATCGAGGTTGTCTGTCGAGTTAGCTCGCTGATTGTGATGAAGAGAGGAAGGGAGAGGGAAGGTGGGTGGAGTGGTGGTCCTCACTCTCTCTCTCTCTCTCTCTCTCTCTCTCTCTCTCTCTCTCTCTCTCTCTCTCTCTCTCTCTCTCTCTCTCTCTCTCTCTCTCTCTCTCTCTCTCTCTCTCGGTGAGCGGATCATCGGTCTCCTCAGCAAAAAAATCTATATTCATCGACGCTTCCATACGTTAACTGTCACTCATCTATATTCCCAGGTGTTTATATAAGTGTCTGTAACTTACGTATAGGCTTAAGTGCTTATTCAAAAGACGACCTCCACACCCCACCATTACTTAACTGTCTTACGACTAGACCAAAGATTATGTATTCCAGCCTCGTCCTTTGTCCTGTGATTAATATTCTGGAGTGAGGGATAGCTCATTCCAGCCTTCCAGCTCCCAGCAAGTCAGGCTAATGGCCGTAGTGCCACAAGTTTTACATGGCAATGCTGGGTCCTTATCAACCTCATAGAGGAATATCTCTCTCTCTCAAATGCAAGGTCTCGTATGGCAACAATCTCTCTCTCTCTCTCTCAAATGCAAGGACTCGTATGGCAACAATCTCTCTCGCTCTCTCAAATGCAAGGTCTCGTATGGCAACAATCTCTCTCGCTCTCTCAAATGCAAGGACTCGTATGGCAACAATCTCTCTCGCTCTCTCAAATGCAAGGTCTCGTATGGCAACAATCTCTCTCTCTCTCTCTCTCTCTCTCTCTCAAATGCAAGGTCTCGTATGGCAACAATCTCTCTCTCTCTCTCTCTCTCTCTCAAATGCAAGGTCTCGTATGGCAACACTTCAGTGGGTCCAGGATGTATGGCAACTCTTCAGTGGCATCAGACATATGGCAACTCTCATGGTCGATAATCCCTCACATGGCAAGTACTCGAGTGGGACAGGTCCCAAATGTGGGACGTGTCCCATACGTCAATACACTTAAATAAGGAAGTGTTTCTAGCTCCAAGTACCCAAGTGCATTGGCTACGTGAATAGTGAAAGTGTATGTTGTCTTAAAAATTATCTTTAACACCTGATGAAGGTTTTGAAAGATCCTTCGGTGGATGGATGTATTACTTTGATGTTGACGACCTTGGTGACAGATGAAGATAGAGTTAAAGCCCAAAATAACCAGTCAAGTAACCTCAATGCAATGTCATTTCAAGAGCATTGATTATATACATTTGTTATGAGTTGACTGAAGGTTGAATGTAAGGGTTGCGGTTTGATGGGCCAGTGGGTGGATGAATGTGTAGACCAGTGGGTGGATGAATGTGGAGACCAGTGGGTGGGTGAATGTGGAGACCAGTGGGTGGGTGAATGTGTAGACCAGTGGGTGGATGAATGTGTAGACCAATGGGTGGATGAATGTGTAGACCAGTGGGTGGATGAATGTGTAGACCAGTGGGTGGATGAATGTGTAGACCAGTGAGTGGATGAATGTAACTATCAAAGGGTGGATGAATGTGTTGGACATAGATTTGAACTTAAGTTCCAACTCCAGTTTGCTCTATTTAGTTCTCAGGCCTGAAAATACAACTCACTCAATTTTTGAGTCCCACTTAAAGTTCTGGGCTAAGTAACTCATGGAAAAAAAATTGTATGTACATACATAATACTTATGACGTATCTCACATGCAAGGCACTTACATATGACAAGACAAATATGGACACACTTATGTGTGTTGACACTCACTTGAGTGACTCTCTCCTCATAGATTGTGAGGGAGGGAACTCAGGACTGTGACGTCATCAGTCGGAACTCACACATCCGCCTCCACTTCCGTCAACAGACTCTGTTTACTTTCCATTAACAGGTAACGTATTTTGAAGGGAAAGAAGAAGAAAAGAAAAAGAAATATCAAGAAAATATTCATATTCTCTCTCTCTCTCTCTCTCTCTCTCTCTCTCTCTCTCTCTCTCTCTCTCTCTCTCTCTCTCTCTCTCTCTCTCTCTCTCTCTCTCTCTCTCTTAAGGAAATGACACCTTCAATCCGGCTAAGAAGGGGATTCGAACCGGGATGGATGATCAGAGAAGCTGATGGTCTCTATGACCAGAGAGAGAGAGAGAGAGAGAGAGAGAGAGAGAGAGAGAGATTATCCAATCGTGCCTCCCTCTTCCTTCCTTCCTTCCTTCCTTCATCCTCACCTCTTCCCCGTTCACCTCTCATACTCTCCCTACCTCTCACAACACTTCCTCTCCCCAAATAAGGGTGTCATCATGCTCCCTGGGGAGGGTGTGTGTGTGTGTGTGGGGAGAGGAGCGACGAGAGATGGGCAAGCCCGCCACAAAAGACCCGGGAACTAATGGGATACCTCGTCCCCAGCAGCTCAGAAAGTCGGCGCTAAGTCAATTAACGCCCGCAAAAGAAAACGACTGTCACCTTTTTTTTTTATTATTATTTCTTATCTTTTTTTTTTTAGTGTGGTAATTTACTTAGAGATGGCGTCAGTGTCGATTACCACCACCCACACATCCCCCTCCTCCCTTCCCTATGTCGTCTTTTGATTTGGTCTTTGAGTTTGTTTTTTTACTTTTCTTTTCACCTCCCCGTAACGAACTGATGATTTTCAAGCAGCAGGATTTCTTCAAAACGAAAAGAAATTATCGAGGATATAACTTAGGGGAAAAAATATTAGATGGTTGAGTTATAAAAAATGATGTTTACAAGTTTACTTATGAATCATATACATGTAAAGAGAGAGAGAGAGAGAGAGAGAGAGAGAGAGAGAGAGAGAGAGAGAGAGAGAGAGAGAGAGAGAGAGAGAGAGAGAGAGAGAGAGAGAGAGAGAGAGAGAGAGAGAGAGAGAGAGAGAGAGAGAGAGAGAGAGATGTTTCAGTCATGCCACAGACCCCCTGGCTCCTTCGGATCATCAAGTCCTTCTTGTACAAGGCCAAATTAGTGAGGTTGTGGCCAAAGGTGCTGTAAGGAAGGGGGACGATTTGACTCACACTTGCCTCCCTCCCTTCCTCAGTCTCACCTTATCTCCCTACCTTCCTCCCTCCCTCCGATCTAGCCTTGCCTTTCGCAGCTGTCTCTTTCCTTCCACACCCTCCCTTTACTCTCCCTACCTCACTCCCTTTCAATCTGCCTTACGTTTCGCAGCTCTCCCTCTCCTTCCACACCCCCCCCCCTTTTACTCTCCCTACCTGCTACACCCTCCATTAGCCTCCCTCCCTTTCTCCTCCCTCATCCCTCTTTCTCCTCGATATATCCCAGCCAGTCTTCAAGCATCAGGGATCAAAGAGAACACTCCCCACTCCCCTCACCACCCCCCAATCTACGTAAGATTTTATAATTACATACATTAGGCTGCCTGGAGGTGTGGGAGGCGGAGGGAGACCGACCTGCCTGACCGGGAGAGAGAGAGAGAGAGAGAGAGAGAGAGAGAGAGAGAGAGAGAGAGAGAGAGAGAGAGAGAGAGAGAGAGAGAGAGAGAGAGAGAGAGAGAGAGAGAGAGAGAGAGAGGGAAAAGTCCTTCTCTCATCAGGGCTTGCCCAGATCCTTGGCAAGGTTCCACTGGGAAATGACCAATGATCTTATTCTCAAAGACTGGAGGGAGAGGAGGAGGAGAGGAGGAGGAGGAAGGGGAAAAAAGAACTCACAGAGTCAGAGAAAGAAGGATAGAGACAGACTCGTAACCTATAGTAATGATGGCGACGTGATGAAGGGGTGCTAGTGTGTGTGTGTGTGTGTGTGTGTGTGTGTGTGTGTGTGTGTGTGTGTGTGGGTGTGTGTGTATGTCTGTGTCTTTATGTATCTTTGCTTATGATAATCATGTTTTTTTTTTAAGTGTTTGTAGGAGTATCTGTGTGATTCTGAGGGTGATCAACAAACATACAAAATTCACTCGAAATTCTCCTCCTCCCTTCGCCCCCACACAAAAAACACATCCTCTCTACGTAGCCATATATAGACACAGCTGTATTTGAATGCTACATTTCCACCGAAATTAAACTGATGGAAAATATGTCACTGCAGTTTTATACACGAGCGAGTTGATCATTCTATGATTTGTATGAAAACGTGTTGGATATTGAGTTGTGATCCATTTTGGCTATCTTATATGACGGGGGGGAAAAATATATATATATATATATAAATGCTTTGAGCTATATACTAACCGAATGATACCGATATTGTTTTTGATGATTCATATTCTTAAATAATTTTAGATTATATATCTGAGAATACTCATTTGGGACAGGATTTACAGAATATATCTGAGAATACTCATTTGGGACAGAATCATCTGAATATATCTGAGAATATGCATTTGGGACAGGATCTTGAGAATATATCTGAGAATATCCATTTGGGACAGGATCTTCTGGGTTGAAGAAGGATTTCTTAGTATTGAAATGCAACTGAATATCAGATTCTCAACATATCCTTTTTGGAAATGACCATCCAGGCTATTCCACTGGTGATGTCCATCTGTGATGTCTTATCAGTGATGTCCAACTTGGACGTCATCAGGAGGGTGTCCTACTTGAAGTACTTCCTTTGTCATGGCATACTTGGATGTCCTTACTGAGACTGAGTCCCTTTAACATGTCCTATCGAGATGTCCTTGTAGGGAGCTCCTGAGATGAGTGTCCTATTGGACACTGTGCTGCCAATAGGTCCCTCAGTGGGTACTTAGATAGGTAAGATCTCAGATGTGTCCCACATGAAGATGATTACCATCTCATGCAACGTAAACATCTGTTTCTGTAGGTACCAAAAGATTTCTAAGATGATACATGATGCATACCTTCCCTCTGTGTGTGTGTGTGTGTGTGTGTGTGTGTGTGTGTGTGTGTGTGTGTAACCAATGATCACACTGTCGCCTCTCGGAATCCCAGGACCCTGGGTCGAAACCCGTACCAGACTGCACCTCAACTCGGTGTAAAAAAAAAAAAAAAAAAAAAAGAGACACAAAAACGAGAATTTTTTTCTTTCTGATTTTTGTGATCTGTGAAGTTGATTATTCGTCCTAGATTCGTTTTGTCCCACTGCCTCCCTGAACAAAATCTCTACAACCCACTACCTCTCAGTCCCACCTGGACTCCTACCACTTAGAAAAAAAAACCACTTGAACTCTAACCACTCGGAAAAAAGAAAACTTCTGCCACTTAGAAAATAATTGAACCACTACCACTTAAAAACGCACACATCTGAATTCCTACCAACTTTAAAAAAGGGACGAAATAAAAGTTCATTTGGTTGCACGAACAAACTTTTCTTTCTCTTTTTTTCCTCTCTTTTTCCCCCATCACTCTTCCTCTCACTCCCACATCCTCCTTCTGTATCTTTCTTTTCCCCAGTTACCTGTGTTATATTCCCCTCACCTCAGACGCTTGTCTCCTTCCACCTTCCAAAGAACTCTCTCATCTCCCCTCGAGAGCTGGCAAGAGTTTGTCTCCCCTCTTTGGTGTGGTCATACTCAAAACCCCTCCACCACTCCTCTCGTGTAATCTTACAAAAAAAAACTTTAGGTATTTTTCCTTTCTATTCTAGAAAGAAAACAATATATACTCGTATTCTATTAGGAAAAAAAAAAGGGAGAATGGTTTCTTTTTCCAATACTTATCGCTGGAATATCGGACGAACGCTGGGGGTTTAAAGAGAGAAATATATAGAAAAATGGCTTCGTGATATTGGAAATCTTAAAAGAACGTCAGAGGCTGAACTCTATTCACGAATCCTGAACGGATTAGTCACGAACTGGTCTTGCTACCGGATGTCTGTGAGAAGCTAAGACGATGGTAAGGCACAATCATAAGGTCGAGGAGTTAATGAGAGGTAAATAATCAGGTCAAAGAGAATCTACAAATTAAAGTAAATCTGCATATGACGTGAATTTGAACATTAAGGCAACCAACCCTTCATACTGATGTCAGTCTGAAGATTAAGGTAAATCTGTGGCTTAACGTAAATATGCAGATTAGGGTAAATCAAGGTAGATCTCCAGATTAAGGTAAGTCTATCTTTTTTTTTTTTGTCTTTTACTAATATTTACACTCTCTCTCTCTCTCTCTCTCTCTCTCTCTCTCTCTCTCTCTCTCTCTCTCTCTCTCTCTCTCTCTCTCTCTCTCTCTCTCTCTCTCTCTCTCTCTCTCTCTCTCTCTCTCTCTCTCTCTCTCTCTCTCTCTCCCCAGCCCTCAGGGCGCACCCCCGCTTGGCCTCACAGTCTTGTCTTCCCCCAACATAATCTATCCATCCATTATGCACAAAACTTTACAAAGTTTCATTTTATGGCGCATCTTAACCAAATTTAAACTTTCTTTTTCAACGTTTGATAAAGACAAAATAGCACTTTTCCTCCAAGATCTGAGTCATGTGTGTAGTTACTTATATACTACGTGAATTAACCGTTGATAAGTAGGTGAGTTAAGTGTATGATTACTTATAAAAGATGTTAATTGTAAATGAACTATGTTTACAGTTACTTAGGAAATGTGTTTATAATATGTTGATAAGTGTGTGAATTACAGTATCTGTACTTTTACTTAAAACCTTTACCACTTACCTGCTGGTAAGTTACTGTACAATGGGTATAGTTACTTATAACATGTGTTAAGTGCTCATTGATAAGTAAGTGAAGTTACCTTGATTCCATAGAAACTTGCAATTGTTTCTGTCATTTCTTTTTCCTTAAAGAGATGCAATATTTACTCATATATATGCTTTTATCTATTCATCTATCCTTTCCATATCCTTCCCCCCCCCCCCACCTTCCAGTTCGTCAGCTCCCATCCGTCTCACAACTAGACTTGACTCCTTAGTCTTATAACTGGATTCCATCTACTGGCATAGGGGTGTTGTGAAGGGATTTAGAATCCTCCTTTGGGCTCCAAGACACAACCAGTGGCCAGGTAGGCTCAACCAACTTATTCAACCAACTCAACACAAGATTCTCCTTCGATAAAAAAAACATATATATATGTATATACAAATATAGCATATATTAACTTTCATATCTTTCTTTATCATTTTTATTGAACGTTGATGTGATGACGTCTACCCATCGCTGCAACAGCAAACCTTAGTTAAACTGAAGTTCAAATTGAACATGACGTTCGTTCAGCGTATGGTAATAACCAGCACAGTTTCTCAAAGCCCGGAAATCATTCGCCACACAGCTAAAGATGCTAATCAGACGACCTCTTTCATCTTTTGTATTGAACTACAAAACCTCAAAAAAACCCATTTCCGTTCTCATTTTTTCCCCTCCAATGTATATAGAACTATTAATGAGGTGATGTTATTATCAGGTCTATATACCTCATACCTCCGGCTTTGCCTAACCTAGATCTCTCACTGGTCCATTCCGGTTGATCAAGTTGCACACGAAAGGAACGGATGGAACGAACCGGGTTATGGGGAAGAAATTGGAAAATCCAGTTTCTGTTGACAGGAAGGCGTTGGGAGGCAGCGGGAGAGAGAGAGAGAGAGAGAGAGAGAGAGAGAGAGAGAGAGAGAGAGAGAGAGAGAGAGAGAGAGAGAGAGAGAGAGAGAGAGAGAGAGAGAGAGAGAGAGAGAGAGAGAGCACTTGCCTCAGTACCAGTGGCTGAGCCCCACCGTCTATCCTCCCCTCACTACCTCATCCCTCCTTGACTGAGGCGACTCCCGGGGGAAATATCACTCCCATATCCTCATACAAGGCCATTATTACCCCCTGCCAACCCCGTGGGACCGTGACCTTATCACCTGGGGCTACGTGGGGACCCCACCATCTACCTCCCCTGTGGCACTTTCATTCTCCTTCCTCTTTCCTCCTCTTTCCTCACAGCCAGTAACCCAGCAGTAATTTGTCTAGAGGCGTTCTGGGTGTAGGATATTTTCCCGTCCAAGGATGTGTGTGTGTGTGTTTGAAGTGTCTCAGAGGGACCATATTCTGTCCACGAGACGAGATGGATCGCGTCGTAAGACCTACACCTGTGGCGTTGTACGACCTACATCTGTAGTGTCGTGTGGCCTACATTAGTAACATCGTGCAGCTTACATCTGGAGCGTTCGTACGACCTGCATCTATAGCGAGATACGACCTATACATGTAGAGTCGTACGACATGACTACATCGTAAAAATCTCATCATTTAAACTCTTGTTAGAGAACGATATTACGTCATATTCCATGTCTTCGTAAACGGCATATGTGGCCATTTAAATGTCTCGGTTAGAACAATGATCCATCGGTAGTTCGGAAGTCAGTTCTTCATCAAGGTCAAGATCTTCGACACTCACAGAGAACAGATGGCATCCCTCAGCTGATTTCCTTCTCATGAATATAGATTCAAACCACCGGGTTCCGTGGATGACCTCAAGAGCCCCACTCTCTGTAGCAGTTTCCACAAAAACCTGTCATATGACAGTCCCCAAAATGTAGAGAGTGACAGTATGAAATGAAGAGCGAATACCAGTGGCAAACTATGGACAAAAGAGGGAATTTCTTGCAAGGATACACAGCAACTGGAGAAGGAATGAATAAAAAAGGGGGCTTTGCTGGAATGACATTTCCCCTCTGCGTTCGCTGGTCGAGTTGCAAAATGTCGAGGATTTAATCCCTCCTCATGATTGCTGGACGATACAGATCTCCCAGTGGGGCAAAAATGACTTCCCAACTACGTCTGGGGAGCAAGATTTGGGCCCGGCAATTAATCTTCCCGCCCATTAAGCTTACACAGCCAATCACAGGTTACGGGAGTTAAAAATGTCCTTATTGCATTTTCCAGTCCACAAGTGGCCGAGTGCTGCCAGTGCAGCTGGTTGTCCCTCGAACCCAAAGGAGGAGGAGGAAGGAGGAGAAGAAGAAGAAGAGGAAGAGGAGAAGGAGGAGGAAAGGAAGAACAGAAGGAAGAGAAGGAGGAACAGGAGATTCAGGAGACAGGAGAGATAAAAGTGAGTCTATGGAGACGTGGGACGAGGTATGGGTGAAAGAATAGAAGTGAAAGAGATAGAAAAAGTTGGAGGAGGAAGTTATAAAAGGGGAGTACAAACAACGTTGATGAAATAGGAAAAATGAGAAGGAAAGAACCAAAGTCAGACAGAGGAAAATAATATCACAACCGACATCTAGATTACAGCCATTTTCCCATTTTTCAAGCAGCCGAGGAACTCGTATGTAGACATGTCAAATCAAAGAGAACAGGTTGCCTGAAATACGGATGGGGTTGACGAAGAAGTGCAAAAGTACACTGATGATGACAAGTGGTATCAGGATGAATGGTGAAATAAGGTGGTGATGAAGAAACCAGAGGCTGAGTGCATACATACTGTAGATAACAAGGCCTTGTACACCCATCAACAAGCACAAACACACACACACACACACACACACACACACACACACACACCCTCTCCCTGCAGCAACCAGGGGTCTGTAGATGGTCTGTCATAAGTGAGTGGAGATAACAAACCTTTCTAGATATATGAATTTAGAAATTCCTCTTGTATTATCACAAATCCTCGTGTCTCCCTCTCCTATTCTGACGACGGCAGAAGGCAGCCCACACCACGGTGAGGGCAAGGCGCTGGTGGTGGAAGGCAGACGACGGCCGCATCTGCGCTCATCACTTAGCTTCCTGTCCCAGCTGAGAAGCTAAACAAGTCGAGCCACCGTGTTCCTCTTTATATATGTGTGGGCAAAGAGTGGAACATGTGGTGGCAACATTACCTCCTGCCGGGATGTGGTGTGTGTGTGTGTGTGTGTTGGTGTGTGTTGTGGTGTGTGGTGGGTGATATATGCTGGTGTTTAGTGGTGTGTGGTAGTGTTTGGTGGTACATGGTGGTGTTTGGTAGTGTGTGTGGTAGTATGTGGTGGTACATGGTGGTGATTGGCGGTGTGTGGTAGTGCGTGGTGGTACGTGGTGGTGTTTGGTGGTGTGTGGTAGTGTGTGGTGGTACATGGTGGTGATTGGCGGTGTGTGGTAGTGCGTGGTGGTACGTGGTGGTGTTTGGTGGTGTGTGGTAGTGTGTGGTGGTACGTGGTGGTGTATGGTGGTGTGTGGTAGTGTGTGGTGGTACATGGTGGTGTTTGGTAGTGTGTGTGGTAGTATGTGGTGGTACATGGTGGTGTTTGGTAGTGTGTGTGGTAGTATGTGGTGGTACATGGTGGTGTTTGGTAGTGTGTGTGGTAGTATGTGGTGGTACATGGTGGTGTTTGGTGGTGTGTGGTAGTGTGTGGTGGTACATGGTGGTGTTTGGTAGTGTGTGTGGTAGTATGTGGTGGTACATGGTGGTGATTGGCGGTGTGTGGTAGTGCGTGGTGGTACGTGGTGGTGTTTGGTGGTGTGTGGTAGTGTTTGGTGGTACATGGTGGTGTTTGGTGGTGTGTGGTAGTGTGTGGTGGTACATGGTGGTGTTTGGTAGTGTGTGTGGTAGTATGTGGTGGTACATGGTGGTGTTTGGTAGTGTGTGTGGTAGTATGTGGTGGTACATGGTGGTGTTTGGTGGTGTGTGGTAGTGTGTGGTGGTACATGGTGGTGTTTGGTGGTGTGTGGTAGTGTGTGGTGGTACATGGTGGTGTTTGGTGGTGTGTGGTAGTGTGTGGTGGTACATGGTGGTGTTTGGTGGTGTGTGGTAGTGTGTGGTGGTACATGGTGGTGTTTGGTGGTGTGTGGTAGTGTGTGGTGGTACATGGTGGTGTTTGGTAGTGTGTGTGGTAGTATGTGGTGGTACATGGTGGTGTTTGGTGGTGTGTGGTAGTGTGTGGTGGTACATGGTGGTGTTTGGTAGTGTGTGTGGTAGTATGTGGTGGTACATGGTGGTGTTTGGTAGTGTGTGTGGTAGTATGTGGTGGTACATGGTGGTGATTGGCGGTGTGTGGTAGTGCGTGGTGGTACGTGGTGGTGTTTGGTGGTGTGTGGTAGTGTTTGGTGGTACATGGTGGTGTTTGGTGGTGTGTGGTAGTGTGTGGTGGTACATGGTGGTGTTTGGTAGTGTGTGTGGTAGTATGTGGTGGTACATGGTGGTGTTTGGTAGTGTGTGTGGTAGTATGTGGTGGTACATGGTGGTGTTTGGTGGTGTGTGGTAGTGTGTGGTGGTACATGGTGGTGTTTGGTGGTGTGTGGTAGTGTGTGGTGGTACATGGTGGTGTTTGGTAGTGTGTGTGGTAGTATGTGGTGGTACATGGTGGTGTTTGGTAGTGTGTGTGGTAGTATGTGGTGGTACATGGTGGTGTTTGGTAGTGTGTGTGGTAGTATGTGGTGGTACATGGTGGTGTTTGGTGGTGTGTGGTAGTGTGTGGTGGTACATGGTGGTGTTTGGTGGTGTGTGGTAGTGTGTGTGGTAGTATGTGGTGGTACATGGTGGTGTTTGGTGGTGTGTGGTAGTGTGTGGTGGTACATGGTGGTGTTTGGTGGTGTGTGGTAGTGTGTGGTGGTACATGGTGGTGTTTGGTAGTGTGTGTGGTAGTATGTGGTGGTACATGGTGGTGTTTGGTGGTGTGTGGTAGTGTGTGGTGGTACATGGTGGTGTTTGGTGGTGTGTGGTAGTGTGTGGTGGTACATGGTGGTGTTTGGTAGTGTGTGTGGTAGTATGTGGTGGTACATGGTGGTGTTTGGTAGTGTGTGTGGTAGTATGTGGTGGTACATGGTGGTGTTTGGTGGTGTGTGGTAGTGTGTGGTGGTACATGGTGGTGTTTGGTGGTGTGTGGTAGTGTGTGGTGGTACATGGTGGTGTTTGGTAGTGTGTGTGGTAGTATGTGGTGGTACATGGTGGTGTTTGGTAGTGTGTGTGGTAGTATGTGGTGGTACATGGTGGTGTTTGGTAGTGTGTGTGGTAGTATGTGGTGGTACATGGTGGTGTTTGGTAGTGTGTGTGGTAGTATGTGGTGGTACATGGTGGTGATTGGCGGTGTGTGGTAGTGCGTGGTGGTACATGGTGGTGTTTGGTGGTGTGTGGTAGTGTGTGGTGGTACATGGTGGTGTTTGGTGGTGTGTGGTAGTGTGTGGTGGTACATGGTGGTGTTTGGTGGTGTGTGGTAGTGTGTGGTGGTACATGGTGGTGTTTGGTAGTGTGTGTGGTAGTATGTGGTGGTACAACTCATACACAAGATAACTCATTAATAACCAACTTAACTACACCCATTACACCCGTTCTGGCAGTCGCTGGGTGACGACACGTCGTTAGAACAATACATATAAGAGATATGGTATTTTGACCTTTATGTAAACGTGGTCTTGTGTCAAGTATTCCTAAGGACGACACGTGAGTCTGTTTGGCGACGCCCTGTCGCTGTGATGGCCTCCACCTAAATCACCCCCGGGGTCTCCCACGTCTCCCCGGCGCATCTGTATCAAACTTGCCAAATGTGCGGGGAAGAAATGGAAGGGGGAAAAAAATTGTATTGTGGGTCTCTGGCTGACTGAGCCATTTCGACACACGTCCCCTGGCCCTGAATCACCCTATAGGGAGAGAACCTCTCACTTTATTCACCCTGGATGGTCGTTCTCTCCCTCTCTTCTCTCTCTCTCCCTTGTTTCCTCGATTAAGCTGTCTTCGTCCCTCATTCACTCTTCTCTCTCCTTCCCACCCATCTTACTCCCACACTCCCATTCTCCTTCCTTCGTTAGAACTACGCTTTCGACTATGGAAGAGGACTAAGTTCTCCAGCCTTCCAAGGACGTAAGGAATCGAAGAAGAAGAAGAAGAAGAAGAAGAAGAAGAAGAAGAAGAAGAAGAAGAAGAAGAAGAAGAAGAAGAAGAAGAGGGAGAAGGAGAAAAAGATGAAGAAATGAAAGAAGAGGAAGAAGAAGGCGTGAAACAAGAAGGAAAAAGAAACTGGATGAGAACAGGGAAGATGAACTCTCATTAACTCCCACCAACACCCATCCCCTCACCCATCTCATCTGGCCTCTCCACCATCACCTGAGGTAAGACAGTGCTTAACAGACCTACAACTCCTGTATGGTGAATATAATGATGACAATCATTATATTCACCATGGAAATGTGTCTTCCCTTGTAGCACCAGTTGCGGCACGACATCAGCCTGCGGGAAAGCCGGACTGCCGCAGCCTGCGGCCTGCTGCTACTCCTGGCGCAAGGTCTAGTTTACCGCGCCTTCCTTATCAAGGGAAGACATTTGGTTCTCCTTCAGGGGCTTTGCCGCCTCTCCCGCCAGACTGTGAATTACCTTTCGTCGGCTGCGGTGAGGCGAAGTCGTATTATCCAGCCGACAGATGGCGGGTTAATATGAAGGTTGGTAGTTGGTGAATCCAGCGACAGATGGCGTATGGTACTGACCCCACCTCATATCACACACATGTCTGATGGTCTATCCATCAACACAAACATTTCTTTGGCTATCTATACGATTATGAATTTGGCTATGGCTTTCAGTCTAACTATCCATATGTCATAGGTATGATATATATATGATATATATATATATATATATATATATATATATATATATATATATATATATATATATATATATATATATATATATATATATATGATATATATATGAATAAGGTCAGAATGTATAACTATATTCAATTTGGATTTTGTGAAAATGTTTACGAGCTGAATTTGTCAAAATGAGTGATAAGGAATTTAAACAAAATATGTCCCTGCTTTTGCATTTCAACTTTGAACAATAAATTTCTCTAATGAAAATATTCACAAGGAAAACCCAGGGTTCAGAACCACAGCTGGTTCACAGGTGTCATATGAACATTATGGTTCTTAGACGAGTAATAGCATAAGTAAGTGAATTAACATATTACATATTTGTATGTGTAACGTTCTCCATTATTCACATATCTCTACACCCCTGTCCATATAGACATTGTACATACATCCCTACACCTCCTTTTATATAATTAGACATTCTATACACATTTCTGTATCTATCTATATCATCAGACACCATAGATGTATCTATACACCTCTGTCTACATAGGCATAGCAGACACAGAACGAAAATTCTGAATTTGGAAGAAGAACCAAAACGCACCACATCGTCACGTTTTCTTCATTTCAATCATACAAGAAAATATTTTCCACGAGATCCACGTAATGCGAAAAGTATTCCCATAAAAATAAATCACCTCTACACTTATGGGACAGAAGGATCTTATTTGAAGACACCCTGCCGTGATGCAACCGATATGAAGAGTTGCAAGATATAATAAGCTTTATGTAGGTGGTCATAAGAAAGGTTGTGCCGTGGCTCACACGTTCCCAGTGCCTAGTTGGTTTGCATCAAGCCTTAAACCTTGGCGGTAAACCAGAACGACCGTCTGTTGGTTTACCTCAAGCCTTAAAACCTTGGTGGTAAGAGAGAGAGAGAGAGAGAGAGAGAGAGAGAGAGAGAGAGAGAGAGAGAGAGAGAGAGAGAGAGAGAGAGAGAGAGAGAGAGAGAGAGAGAGAGAGACGGCCTTCAAACTCCCAGAAAAAGAAGAAAAAAGCTACGATCAATTTTATGTTTTCTCTCAAACATATGAACTTTAAAACCAAAACACATCACATTCACAAGCCTTGAATATATTAACTGTGGGTCACCATATTCCATCAGGGTTTTTTATATTCCATCAGTTTTATTTTTTTTTTAGAGTCTTTCGTTGTCTTTAGAAGGATTGTATGTGCTTTGAGAGCATGTGAACCTTCGAGTGTATTTGAACACGTGAACAAGGTGTCTCAAATGCTTCACGAGTGGTGGGTATAACTGCTTCAAATAACCATTCATTTGGTGGTTATAACTTGACTTTGACGACCGTAATGACCTTGACATGTTGATATATTTTCTTGGCTAGATAATCTTTATCACAGATTACGGTTAATTAGATAAATTAAAGTATGTATTTTGATATGTTGTTGGGGGAATGTGGTTGGAATTCTGTGCAATTTGGATTAAGTAGTAGATTATCTGTAGATTCTATTTAATATCACTTAAAGATACATTTTCAAAAGGTCGCCTGACCTCTCCTAACCCGTGGAAAGAGGATGGGTGGTGGGGGTGTGTGTTAAAGCTGGATCATACGCCTGGCAGCCGGGTTTTCAATGATCGTACGCTCGGTCGGTCCTCACCTGTTGCGCAGCCATTCTCAAATTTCTTATTCTCTTTAAGTTCGTCTTTTATATAGATCTTTCTCATGCTTCTAACTTCATAAAAACCTAGTATAATCATGCCTACATATGTGTATTTTGTTTGATAGTGGATGCAAGGTACATAACATATGCAAAAACTACGAATGATAAAAAATATTGAAGGAAAAGTAAATGAACTATGATGCTTCATGTCCGTAGACTTTTTCAGTGAAAATTTTCTCCTAGAATAGTCGTGTGTATATTCATCCTAAATCATTCCATCGGATTTCTGATGATTAGTTGAGCGATATTATTGATATGAATTTATTAGAAAATAATATTTAAAGTCGGTCATATGACGACATCCAAAATTAGGCAAGTTTATAGAAGTTTTAACGTCTAGCTCTGTCATTGATGGATACGTGTCGTTGTGCATCCTGCAGAAAAACTACGCCCTCGAAACGCTTGTGTACAATCCTGCTGTTACACGACGCTCTCATTCTATGTGTCGTTACTGGTGTTATTTGTGTTATGTAACCATTTGAGCATATATGTATATATATATATATATATATATATATATATATATATATATATATATATATATATATATATATATATATATATATATATATATATATATATATATATATATATATATATACATATATATATATATATATATATATATATATATATATATATATATATATATATATATATATATATATATATATATATATATATATATATATATATATATATATATATATATATATATATATATATATATATATATATTGGCCTCCAAACTGCTGCCTTTCTCTGGAGCTCTCCTTCGCATGGGAGATGGGGAATTGTTCCCAGGCAGCATCTAGGCGTAATCACCTCGTTAAGGTACGCTTGTGTTGTTATCCGGTGTGCATAACAAGGCAAGTGAGATATGACAGGCTTACTCGAGGGATGATGGAGGTAATATCCTTTAGGAGGTAACGAGGGCGAGGTGGTGTTGAGGACGTGATTACAAAAGGGGAGTGTTGGGTCCTCACTGGGGCTTTCACTGATGCTTGTGATTACCACCTGTTACATTGAATGTTTACTGAGGAAAAAAAAAAATAGGGTGTTTCTAACATCTAGCTATAACCGAGTCTTTTCTAGTTACTGAGAACATATCTCCTGGTTATATACAACCACAGCCTATGTAACATAAACAGTACCAACATAGGTTTGTCCCATAACCGTAGGTCAGTCAGATTATTTAATTCACACGTAGTGATTAAAACATTTGATGGGGTTGCCCTAAAACCAACGCCAGTACTGGCTCCTCTACCTTCACGTCACGTGACTGTATGCAGAGACAATGTAGATAGGAGGTAAAAATTTCTATCATGTGGGTCTGTCAATGTGCATATAAAAGGCCGACATAGGCTAGTCATGAGAATGTCATAAATGAGGCCTCCTAATTTCGACTTTGTACCAAGTATGGTTGAAAACCATAAGGAGTTTCAACCCAAACGAAGACTTATCATCTATTGCTGACCATCGCTTCTAGATATAATCTGAAGATCAAAGAAAGTGTTCCACAAACCCACAAAGATTCATTGACGAAGAAAAGAAGAAAATCAATGATCTAAAAATAGGTTTGTACATTTGCCCTCATCATAATGCCCTATATTTACCGCATTAGCAACGATGAACAGCCATTGACCCTGATCTCTTCCAGCTGTGGGGTCATGCGCCCCACTAAACACGTTATGAACTTAATCTAAACACATGAAGGGTTGATAATGACTTTCACTGGACAGTTTAGTGAGTTGTGAGGGATATAACTTGGTCAATATCGACGGGGAAGCGTTCAATCTGTGTGGCACTACCGGACTGCCAATGAGCCTCCTTCAAACAGGCACAGTCAAGCTCACTACCACTATACATATTCATCTATATATATACACAAACTCTTTATATATATAAACACAAACCTTGACATTCAACCCTCCTGAAATTCGTCAGGGCGGGTGTGAAGCCAAGCAGCTGTTCATCTGGGAGACCAGAGATGTGTGTACGAGAATGCATTATAATATAATTCTATCATGATGATCGCATTGTGATTAATACAATCTCTCCGTATCAGAACTCGGCTCCTGATGAAATATAATTATCGCCACACACGAGAAAATACTTCATCATCAGAAAGGATTCTCTATCATCGCCTCAAATGTCTTTTAGGTAAATATTATCTGTCGAAGACGAAAGGACAATTTCTCCCCCAGCTGAATAGAACGACAAGATGATAAGGTTGTCCGGGAGGGAGACCAGCTGTGCAGAATTTAACAAGAGTTGACCATCAGGGACGAAGGCCCTTAAAGTTTGGGAAGAGGAGAAGGAGGAGGAGGAGGAGGAGGAGGAGGAGGAGAAGGAGGTGGAAGAGGAGGAGGAGGCCAGGGAGGACCAACCCAGGAGGTGCTGACGGAGGCTAGGCATCAGAACATTACGGCTGGGTGAGGTAGGAGACGACCCTACGAGAGGTCATACCCAAGGCGATTACTGAGTCTTTGATGGTAGAACCTCATATAAAATACATCGCTGGTTACGCCACGATAAGAACACAGAATATAGTTAAAAGGTCGTATCTTCATTTTCTTTTTTATGTATATGTCGATAAGCGTGCCGTTACTATGGACGGCCCGGTGATGGAGGGAGGCGGGCCCTTCGTGTTGTTCCTCAGAATTGAGGAGATGCTTTGATGAGGGGCTTCATGAGGGAAGTTGATGAGAAAACGCTGGTCGTGAGACACATGGTGCTACAGGAAGAAGGGCTCAAGACCAGGAAGTCGAGGAGGTCCTTCCTTGATGATGAGGAAAAAAACCTGATGTCGCTTTTTTTTTGTGCATATAGAATTCAGAACCGAGGCGAAGATAATGAGCAATGGCACATTAGAATTCAGTGTTCGATCAAAGGATAACAGATATTGGAACACTTTTACTAAGTCTTGGATTAGGAGATAATGGGTACTGCTTTACTGCCCATTATCTGTTGCATTAGAAGCTTAATGGATACTGTAATACCTCCGTGGCCATAATGATGGACTGGATGATTTATCTCTAACACTTACTCATATTGATAGAAGAAACATGATTATCCAAAGAAATAAAAAAAAGGAACATAACTAATATAGACCATCACGTAATCCAATACGATACATAGAGGTTCAGAGGTACATTGTGAGGGGTAAAGTGAGACTGTTGCATGTAGATTGGTGCTAGAATTCAAGTCAGAAGTGATGAGAAAATTTCCATAATGACTGTAAATGGCAGATTTGAGATTTACATGTGATTCTGTTGACTACGTTTGAGTTAAAGGCTTACGTACGATGGGCCTTGGACCTTGGGCCTTGGGCATGTAGTATCTGATGTATTGTATGACTACGATCATTATTGAATATGTATCATCTCTCAGGTTCTGTTTCCTAATTAGCGAATGGAGGATGGATATGTGGTAAGCTCATCAAAATAATGAATGACTCACGCGTGTGTGTATATATTATAACTCTTGCGTGCTTTTATGGACACCAGATCCCAGGATGGGGAAAGGCGAAGTTAACAAGCACAATTGGAGATCTCTGGTGCAATCTGTTCGCCAGTCTTTCAATTTGGGGTAGAATAAGAAATAAGGAGAGGAAGGTAAGAAAGTGTAAAGAAAAGATGGAAAAGGGGAAGAGATGTTTGTCTTAATGGGATGTAAACACAAGCACCTCAGCTGATGGGGTGTTGGGAAAGGCTTTAGTAAGGTGCTGAGACAAAGGACCTGGTGTATGGCATTTCTCTCACACTGACCTGTATAGCCAAGGACCTGGTGAAGACCTGGTAAGTAAGGACCTGGTAGGTGGGACTTGTTAAGACTTGACCTGTGTAGCCAAGGACCAGATGAGGACCTGGTACATATTTACGTGCTTTGTCAAGGACCTGGTAAGGACCTGATGAAACATGGCTATGTGTAGCCAATAGCCTGGCGGAGACCTGTTGACTTGTTCTATCAAGGACCTGGTAATGACCTGCTAAGTGATGACCTGGTAATGACTTGCTAAATGATGATGACCTATTAATGACCCTGACCTGACCAAGGCAGAGACCACAATATGATTATGGATCACTCCAATAGACGTTGATTTATTCATTCATCCCATAAGGAAATTAATGATGTAATTGTTGACGCTATGGGTAATCAAGAGTAATTACCCTTGACACAAGATGGAGTTGGGGGATGTCGGATGACGAGGTTTGTTTGGCGTCTTCCTTCAAGGGAGATTTCTAAGGGAGACATTTGGATATTAATTGATAAGGAAAGGAACTAAGGATATGATGATTATCATTATATGGTAAGTGTGTGGGTCTCTCTCTCTCTCTCTCTCTCTCTCTCTCTCTCTCTCTCTCTCTCTCTCTCTCTCTCTCTCTCTCTCTCTCTCTCTCTCTCTCTCTCTCTCTCTCTCTCTCTCTCTCTCTCTCTCTCTCTCTCTCTCTCTCTCTCTCTCTCTCTCTCTCTCTCTCTCTCTCTCTCTCTCTCTCTCTCTCTCAAATTGTTCCTCTTACACACACACACACACACACACACACACTAAAACAAATACAATAAGCTTAGTTCATGCAAACAGTAAGCCATGTTCAGTGTAGGATTATCCATTAGCTAATTACTTGAGCGTCATTAGGTGAATGCTGGTAGTTGGCCAAAACACACTTCAGGGAAACCTAATCGTTATTACAACTGCTAATTACAATTTCGACGTACAAACAGGAATGAAAATACGTAGAATTCAAAGCAAAGTATAGAGAGAGAGAGAGAGAGAGAGAGAGAGAGAGAGAGAGAGAGAGAGAGAGAGAGAGAGAGATAGAGAGAGAATGCTGTTTTCACAGATTTTAGGACTACAGGAGTTGAAGTGGTGGAAGAATACTAACTTCTATCTCTGTACACACGTTCCCACGCCGGGATTCGAGCCCACGACCCCAGGTCGCAGTGGATGGAAACACGACAGCTTGTTCCACTCGGCAGTGGCGTGTGAGCCAGACATTCACACCCAAAATGTTTAAAAACAACAACGATTTTCAGTTCACACATGAACACAGAGCAGTGTCGTCTTCTTTACACCTGACCCCATGAGCAAGACGGTGCGACCCTTGAGCAAGACGGTACGACCCTTGAGCTGGACGTACGACCCTTGAGCAGGATAGAACGATCCTTGATTACCATAGGCCGACCTTTAACCTGACACTTAAGGGTCGTAACGTCGGACTCAAAATGTCGTACATTTATGGGTCGTACTGACGTACCCAAGGGGCTGACATACAAGCAAACTCCACACACACACACACACGCACACACACACGCACACACACACACACACCAGACAGCACCAAAATCAGAACCTCCTCTTAAATATTCTTTTTGTCTTCCCTCCTCCAGTTCAGGGAATTCATTCTTCTCGAGCATGTTATTTCTTTTTCTTTCTTTCTTCAAACGAATCTATTCACATCCACTGCCTCACACAACAGACAAATCCCACATCAAGGAAACATTAATCGAGTAAACCCAGTGTGTACACAAGAGCTCCTATCTGGCTCCACTCATTCCTTGCCACCATGATCACTCGGGGTTAAACAAGACCTCGGAGTGTTAGGGGGAGACTATATTAGAATTATTGGCCATAGTATTATGTCGCAAAGATGGGACTGGGGGTATGGACTGCTGTTGATGCTGAGCTGGGGCACACAGGGGGCGTTGATCATTGTTATATAAGCAGGGATGAACCATCTCTTGAGTGCTTCCAGACTCTTGTGTCTGCTAACACTAGAGTATAGTGGAACTGAGGCGTATGCCGTAGCTACAGTTTGCTAACGCCATAGAAAAAAATGGGTGCTTTTAATGGGAAGAAACTGCAGATGCTGGATGATGAGAGAGAGAGAGAGAGAGAGAGAGAGAGAGAGAGAGAGAGAGAGAGAGAGAGAGAGAGAGAGAGAGAGAGAGAGAGAGAGAGAGAGAGAGAGAGAGAGAGAGAGAGAGAGAGAGAGAGAGAGAGAGAGAGAGAGAGAGAGAGAGAGAGAGAGAGTTGGGGGGAGGTACAGGAACCCTTGAAAATTCTGGTATTCGGAAATTTGGGAAATATGTAAAATGATAAATTTGACATTAAGTGGGACGCCTTATGGTAAAAAAAAAAGGAAAAGAAAAAGTTGCAAAGTTCGAACATAAAGTGGGAATTCATTATGTCTGGGAGGCAAGCTGTGGCCCCCGAGCTTGGTGTGTGAGAGAGAGAGAGAGAGAGAGAGAGAGAGAGAGAGAGAGAGAGAGAGAGAGAGAGAGAGAGAGAGAGAGAGAGAGAGTTCACCAACCCTAGACAGCAATATGTATACTCACGTTTCAGGGCCTCCCTACTCCAGCTCTCACTACTTCTCCCTCGACACTCTCCCACCTGGACCCTCTCAGGAGTGTGACACCTGGAGACACTCCCGTCCCACTAGACCTCTACTTTCTGTTTCCAGGCATCAAACATCCATTTTCCTTCTTTCCTCCCAACCCACAACCACTATTCCTCTTCAGTTAACTCACCTCATTTCCTCTTCGATGTTTTCCTTCTTTCTCTCTCTCTCTCTCTCTCTCTCTCTCTCTCTCTCTCTCTCTCTCTCTCTCTCTCTCTCTCTCTCTCTCTCTCTCTCTCTCTCTCTCTCTCTCTCTCTCTCTCTCTCTCTCTCTCTCTCTCTCTCTCTCTCTCTCTCTCTCTCTCTCTCTCTCTCTCTCTCTCCAACTGAAGGTATTATCACCCATATACACCAAGTGTCGGAAGCCGAACTAACTCTCCCAAAGCCAAGAGTGGGAAACAAAGACCGTATTTCTGAAATTATTAGTTCCTCCTTCTCAACAGAATATGACCATATAGTGTAGTATTTTATCAAGAGTTGGCGTTGCTTGCTATGTTGGCGAACTTGCGTCGTCTTTCTAAGAGTTTCTACAGTTTTAGGAGGAAGCCTTACGATAAAATTCATTCATTATGTATTTAGAATAAGAAAAATACATATATATATATATAAGATTTTCTTTACGCTGTAGACGTGTTTTCGTATTAATGGAAAGGAGACACTTTCCAAAGTATATTTCCTAATGATAAAAGAGAAACTGATTCTGCTGATGGAGCCAACAACAGTAATACTAAAGAAATTAATTGATACTGACTTGAGCATTTAAGGTCGAAATACTAAGTAATGATGTCGAACTTTGAGTCATGAGAATAGATCACCAAGAAATATTCACAGGAATCTTGAGTTTCACTTTCCATCAAGTGAATCTTTTAGAAACGTGATAATGTCTGGCTTTTACATGATCATTATTTTTGATAATCTGGTCGTTTGTTACGCTGAGAATTGTAATTAACGTGTGTGTGTGTGTGTGTGTGTGTGTGTGTGTGTGTGTGTGTGTGTGTGTGTGTGTGTGTGTGTGTGTGTGTGTGTGTGTGTGTGTGTGTGTGTGTGTGTGTGTGTGTGTGTGGCGATTATATCAATATAATCCTCAATGAATATCTCTTCCTGGAGAAATATCTAAACCGATATATATGAATATATATATATATATATATATATATATATATATATATATATATATATATATATATATATATATATATATATATATATATATATATATATATATATATATATATATATATATATATATATATATATATATATATATATATATATATATATATATATATATATATAAATATATATATATATATATATATATATATATATATATATATATATATATATATATATATATATATATATATATATATATATATATATATATATATATATATATATATTCTTTGAGGTTTAATACACTGCTAAAGATCAGTTAGATAGGAAAACAGTGATGAGATAAAGATAATCATTCAACTAACAATATTGAGCCTAATCTTCCACGAATATCATTACCCAGTAGGCCAATAATTCCTCGTCAAGGGTCATTACTAATTCACCTTATAACGAGGCGTCAACTGCAGCGCCCCCTGTGGCCATTAGGTTAATAACTTCATCATAATCAGGAAGGGAATACACCCAGGTGTGTGTGTGTGTGTGTGTGTGTGTGTGTGTGTGTGTGTGTGTGTGTGTGTGTGTGTGTGTGTGTGTGTGTGCGTGTGTAGTATGTGTGTGTGAATAACCTCACGATTTCATAGAACAGAAAAGACTAAATGATCTTTCTTATATTCTGGCTTTGGACACGAACACACACACACGCACACACACACACACACACACACACACACACACACACACACACACACACACACACACACACACACACACACACACACAGGACGTACCACACCGTCATAGACGTAATACCAGACGTAAGTGCCAGTCACACTGACGTAGTGAAGGCGTTCTTAAATTTACGTCAAGCTTTGGCTGGAATAAGGTCTCTCTCTCTCTCTCTCTCTCTCTCTCTCTCTCTCTCTCTCTCTCTCTCTCTCTCTCTCTCTCTCTCTCTCTCTCTCTCTCTCTCTCTCTCTCTCTCTCTTTGTCTTCAAGTTGCTCAGAAAAAAAAATATAATAAGAAGACCAACTTTTCGCTCCCACAAAAAACTATACATATAATCTTATTAGTATGAAAACCCGCAACTTTTTCCCTAAAGTATATATATTTATTTCTGAGCTTCGTAATTAATCAAGGAAATAAGTAGTGAAAAGTTCCTGAGGGTAAAAATTTTTTTTTTTCTCCCAGCGACAAAACAAGGTTATAACACTATAATGACCCGTTTTAATATAGCTACTCCCCTGGATCAAAAAACACGAGATCCTAGCATGCGGCTTGAAGGTCTGCAGTCCCTACAAAACCTACGGGAATGTCGACCTTAACCACACTTCCCTTCCTCCTTGGCATTATCTTGCCCAGATTCTCATGAATGTATTTTGCTTGAAAAGAAATTGCCTGTAAAGGGATTGATTGATGGACGATCGAGTAAGCCGGATAATATGAACAAAATCGGCAGATCACTCACCACTCCCTGGAAGAGAAGAGTCAGAGAAGAACCCAGATAAGCTTTGGGAGTATGAGGAAAGCTTTGGCACTATGAGATAAGCTTTGGCACCATGAGATAAGCTTTGGCACTATGAGATAAGCTTTGGCACCATGAGATAAGCTTTGGCACTATGAGATAAGCTTCGGCACCACGGGGAAGTTATCGGCACCATACGGAAAGCTTTAGCACGGTAAAGAAAAGTTTGGCATCATAAGGAAAGCTTGAGAACATAAAGGAAGCTTTGGCACCATAACAAAAACATTTTGGTATTATAAACTTTGGCATCATAAGGAAAGCTTCAGCCCCATAAGGAAAGCTTTGCCACATCAGCAAATGCCTTGGATCTATTAAAGAAAGCTTGGGAAATAGAAGGAAAGCTTTCCACTATCAGCAAAAGCAGAAGTGAGAGATTATCTCTTCAGCGTGAAGGGTTGTGATGTTCTAGGAACGGAAGGAACGGAATGGAGAGAGAGAGAGAGAGAGAGAGAGAGAGAGAGAGAGAGAGAGAGAGAGAGAGAGAGAGAGAGAGAGAGAGAGAGAGAGAGAGAGAGAGAGAGTAGGCACAGTTCAAGGTGAAATTCCGTGGTTGAAGGTAAGATGGGCTGAGGGATTTGACTGGCACTGTTAGCACTGAGAACGATGGGCTAATAGGTGAATGGGGGATGGAGGTAGTAACTGCGAAAGATAATAAGTGAGAAGAGATAAGAATGATGATAGTAATGATAGGTTAAGGAACAGGAACTCTGAAAGGGAACGAGATAGGAAGCAGAAGAGTCAACAATAAGGAACTCTTCCATATTCCATAAGTTCTTTCTGTTCCAGACGAAATTCACGAAATTCTAAACTATTCCTGAAGGGATTTAGTAAATTTGTAAACAAGATGATTCTACATCAAACAGACCTGTAAATAAACCTCAAAAATAGTCTCTGAATGTGTTAAACCAACTGATCTTACCATGAGTATAGTGGTGCATAAAAATTAAAAAGCTGCAAATTCTAGATTAAAGGCAATAAATTTTCAAGCATATAGATTGGAAATTAACATTAAAAAATCTATAGATTTATAAACCAGTTCAAAAATCTCTTTTTTAAAAAGAAATTGTAAATACGCCTACATGAGCTTTACTTAACAATCAGAATTAACTTAAACTGGCTTCTCATTTCAATGGTATTTGACGAAACTTAAAAAACCAACTCAGAAGACAGTTTATCTTGTGTTGTCTTGATCATAAATGTTTTCTTCTGGCTTTGCATACTCCATATCAAATGAAGAAACAGTTTTTTTTTCTCTGTTTTTTTTTTCCTCTGTCACCATCTCTCTCCTGTGATGGAATGTAAACACTGTCTACTCCTGCCAGTGCAAACAGACCGCTGCTAAGAGCAAACAGTTAAAGTCACACACCCTACAGATGTCTATAGATATACGCAGGTGTGTGTATAGATATATACGTATAGCTATGTGTATAGATATGCGTAAATTCCAGGTATTTGAATATTCTGTAAATATTAGTTTTCAGTAAGATACACATAAAAAATGTGTTAATAGATATTCAACGTAAATCTTTTTACTCATTAAAGAGACACCAAAGGGCATGGATATTCCTGTGTTGGAGGTGGACCTTGAAGTATCCTCAAAGACTCTAAAAATCTTTGAGAAGAGCGAGTGATGTGCAAGAGGCGAGAGAAGAGGTTGTGACTGTAAGATGTTGTGATGGGAGAGTTGATGGGAGGTGAGAAGGGGGTGTTCATGTAATGATAATAACAATGATAATGATAATGATGATGGTAATAATAATGATAATGATAATAATAATAATAATAATAATAATAATAATGATAATAATAATAATGATAATAATAATAATAATAATAATGATAATAATGATAATGATAATAGTAATCATAATGATTATCATTATAATGATAATGATAATAATGATACACGTGCTTCCGTTGAAAATTTGATGAATGCAAATATAAAGTTTAGGGGGAGGAGGGGAGTGAAGTGGCCTTTGATCCGAAATATTACCTCGAATATATTATCATGGGAGAGACGAGGCCGAGAGAGAGAGAGAGAGAGAGAGAGAGAGAGAGAGAGAGAGAGAGATACACTAACTTTATAACAATAACTTTCATATTTTTTTCCCCATCACGTTTTACTCAATTCAAAGCTGTATCTCTCCCTCATCCTATCATAGACTTTCTCTATATAAAAAGAAATACATATAACTCCCGTAGCTTCATAAATATAATTCCAATGTCTTCTCCCGCGTTTTAGGAGCGCTACATAAGAGACTACACATTTCTGGATTGATCCCTGGAATGGTGCGATTCCAGAACTCTATTGCTTCAACTTAAGGTCCAGAGTTTCTGAAATGCGAAGGCTGAACGTAGCAGTATTGCTTCTGTTTGTTTTTTTCTCTCTCTTTTCTTCTCTTGTTGTTACTTCCGTCTTCGTGTGATGGCTCGCCATTATGCGAGGCAGAGTTTCTGGAGTAAATAAATAAAGAAAAAAAAGGAACAACTGTATGATTCATCTATCAGTCCTTGAGGGCCGTGATAGATGGATAGATAGGTAGATAAATAGATAAATAAGTGGAGAGAGAGAGAGAGAGAGAGAGAGAGAGAGAGAGAGAGAGAGAGAGAGAGAGAGAGAGAGAGAGAGAGAGAGACGTCATGACGTCGTTTGCAGCTCATTCTCCTCTCCCCCCCTGAAAATGAGGGGTAGGGGGGCCGAGGGGGAAGGGGCACTTGGCTGGGAGAGTTGAAGAGAGGGAGAGGGTGAGGGGGGTTGGGTGGGGGGCGTTGACCCCTCGCCCTTACATCGCAGCAAGTTCCTGAAGTCATACCGTCCTCCCCTTGGGTTCCTGGACGTCCAGATGTGTCCATCAGAATGTAGAAGTCACTTTGCGGGAAGGGGGCACTGGAGAGCTGGGGTGTCAGGAGACGTGTTCCAGGATTTTCCAGGGATGGGTTTCCAGCGAGGGGAGGGAGTGGGGTTGAGGGGGAACCCAGTGCTTAAGACAGGATCAAAAACACGACGGAGTTTCCATGTGACGATTATTTGGCATCCAGGGGAAATGGCTACGTGGTCGTACTCGACTCCCTTTTGATACGAAGGTACGACCCGTGACCGAGTCGTTACGACCCTAGGATGAGGAAGGTGCTTCCGAAACCACTTTGATCACACACACACACACACACACACACACACACACACACACACACACACACACACACACACACACACTCCAGATACCTCAAAAGAAAGGAAGAAGAGGATCAAACGAGTTCATAAGATAAGAGGAGAAAATGGTGGCGTCTGCTTGCGGGGGAGAAGGAAGATATGACACATAAGAGTCCTATCTTATGATCAAGTCAGAGGCGTGAAGGATATGGTGAACGGAAGAGGATCTAGGAGGACGTGGTCACACAGCCGAGGGGATTCAGGATCACTTTAAAGGATTACCTCCTCCGTATCCTGGACGTGGGACATATAGAATATAAGCGAAATGACAGCTTCGGTCAGAAAACCACCCCTGATATACGTATATAAGTCCCGCAGATAATAGTCCTTGATATAAGATCTCCAGCTGGATATGTCATGAGGGATATACCTCTCTGGTATATTGTCATGACGGATATACCTCTGTGGTATATTGTCATGACGGACATACCTCTGTGGTATATTGTTATGAGGGATATACCTCTCTGGTATATTGTCATGGTATTTATTCTTGAGGTATAATTGGGACATACCTCTCTGGTATACTGTCATGGTATATATTCTTAAGGTATGACTGATATTATCCCACGTACATGGAGACGTCCAGAAGTTCCTACCATTGCCATGAGCATAATATCTTTTTTTTCTTCCTTTTCGTTTCTTGTGATTGAAGATTTTGTTCCCCCTTTTACGAAATTCGTAGTTCGGGATAGAGCGTAAAACGTCAGGTGTTCGCTCAATAACCGACCGAATTACGTTGTAAACTTAGGAGTGACTCATATCAACACTGTTACTACAGATACCCAAAGGCGAAATTAGAATCCCTGATACATACATACACATAAAGTCTACGATCCCACGTAAAGAGTATTGGATTCTCGGTCTTATACTAGGTCGTGTCTTATAGCCTTAATGCACTCTCTGGCTCCGTCTTTCTTGGATGAGAAAATGGCATGTGATAGGGAGTGATAGGGCGTCACAGGAAGGACCCAGGGCGCGTCAAAGGGGGGAGGGGGTAAGAAGAGCAATCTCCCTGGAGAGAGAGAGAGAGAGAAAGAGAGAGAGAGAGAGAGAGAGAGAGAGAGAGAGAGAGAGAGAGAGAGAGAGAGAGAGAGAGAGAGAGAGAGTCGTACCGTCGTGCCGAAGGATCGTAACATCCCCTGCTCAAGGGTCGTACCGTCGTGCTTCGAGTATCGTACCGTCGCCTCTAACAGTCGTACCGACCGTCGTGTTCTAAGGGTCGTACCGTCGTGCTCGAGAGTCGTGTTGTCGTACTTGAGAGTCGTGCCGTCGTCCTCAAGGGTAGGGGGTGAGGGGGAGGAGGGGGGGGGAGGGGTGGTTAAAGACTAACTAATGAGGGAACAACCGACACTTGCACCAACCCCAGAGAGCTAAGTAACTGCCTCGTTTGCATGTCTGGGGCGTAAACAACCAATTAGTCTCAAAAAAGACGGCGAGGTCATCCATTTCACGAACTCATTAACTCCATCTTTACGGACCACTTAAGAATGTTGGACTTAGACATCTTCTTTCTCTCTGTTTGTCTATATCTATCTATCTATCTATCTATCTATCTCTATCTATCTATCTATCTATCTATCTATCTATCTCTATCTATCTCTCTATGTATCTATCTCTATCTATCTATCTATCTATTTACCTATCTATCTATCTATCTATCTATCCATCTATCTATCTATCTACCTATCTATCTATCTATCGTCACATCAGTAATATCCAAATGTCCAGCTCATCCGCACCAATGATAACTATTGCCAAAATGTTATTTCGATAAAAGCATTGTTGCCAAATGAACGTTTTCACACGAGAATGCGAATGATAGTCACGACCACTGTTGCCACATCACCATTGTTACCAAGCTAGGTACGTCACCAGCTATATCATGAATAACTTGAGACTACAAATTGAATAATTTTAGCCTTTATAATGAATAATTTTAGACTACAAAATGAATAATTGTAGACTACAAAATATAATTTTATTAATGATCTTCTGATAACGATAAGAGTCGTTACTACCGTGACCTCTGATGATGATAAGGGTCACACCGACTACGTGACCTCGTAATAGTACTGAAGAACGATAGCAATATGACCTCTGATAAAGGTCACACCGCCAGCTTGACCAACCTAATAAGAATATAGAGGTCACCAGTTGACCAGCTGACCTAACAACATGCGAACAAGAAACACCTCGGGGGAGAGAGAGAGAGAGAGAGAGAGAGAGAGAGAGAGAGAGAGAGAGAGAGAGAGAGAGAGAGAGAGAGAGAGAGAGAGAGAAAGCATAGATATGACAGGATCTTCCAAACTTAGACGCCTGATATCTTGAATAGGAATATTTGTTGTCAAAAAAAAAAGAAAGAAAATTAAAAATCAGTCAATCCAGAGTGGATGGATCCGTCAAAGCCAGAGCGAAACACGAGAAAGTTACGAGAACTTGTAGTTTTTACTTTTGGAAATTGAGTTAGGGTAAACGATCCAGGAAAACAATCACTGGAGTTGATACTGTTCAGGCAGAAAAATCATCGTTTTGTTAACTGGTTAGCGAGGCAGAGGATTCTGATCTCAATGTGGTTAGCCCAGTGAAAAAATGTAAATAGTTCTTGTTTAGAAGAAGAAGAAGAAGAAGAAGAAGAAGAAGAAGAAGAAGAAGAAGAAGAAGAAGAAGAAGAAGATTAGTAAGAAGAAGAAGAAGAAGACTTGACCTGAAGAAGTACAGGAAGAAGAAGAAAAAGAAGGAGAAGAAGAAGAAGAAGAAGAAGAAGAAGAAGAAGAAGAAGAAGAAGAAGAAGAAGAAGAAGACTTGACCTGAAGAAGTGCAGGAAGAAGAAGAAAAAGAAGGAGAAGAAGAAGAAGAAGAAGAAGAAGAAGAAGAAGAAGAAGAAGAAGAAGAAGAAGAAGAAGACTTGACCTGAAGAAGTACAGGAAGAAGAAGAAAAAGAAGGAGAAGAAGAAGAAGAAGAAGAAGAAGAAGAAGAAGAAGAAGAAGAAGAAGAAGAAGAAGAAGAAGAATAGTAAGAAGAAGAAGACCTCCGTCCACTATCAGCGTGGTTCCTGAAGGCTACGTCGAAACGAACTGTCTCAAAAAGGTTCTTTGGTCTGAAATATATTGCTGTTTGGCCAGCCCATTAGAGCCAGGCCGGTGTGGTACTTGTTCCATTAGTTATGCATCCCCGATATGCCACCAGGGGACACGCTCTGTATTAGTCCCGCCGCCACAGAGGCTAAAGCTGAGACCGGGAAGGAAGAAGATCGATTGTTCTTGCCTCCTGCTGTCCAACAACAAAGTTGAGTAAATGTGGTGACGGAAAATCATTCATTATTACTTTTGGCTAAGCGACAGACACACACACACACACACACACACACACACACACACACACACACATGCACACACACACACACACACACACATACACACATACTTGACCTGCATCTCTACATACATGGAAAGAAAACCAGGTTCTTAAATGTAGAAAACGTGGTCACGCAAGACGTTTTCTCCCGACAGTTAGTTGTCGTCGTTGCTCGTGGAGTGATTCGTCAGGCCTTAACCTGGCACTGGCCCTTGTGGGCCCTTAAATGGCCCGTCTTGTCTCTCTCTCGTCTTCCCTCCTCCTTGTGTTCAGTAACGCGTGCTCGAGGGTCTAGCTGTATCTGCTCCGTCTGTCCGTATCTGGCACGGGTAAGAAGGGAGACACAGGTTAACCATTATGCCACACACAGACGTCCAATCAACAACGTTTTATAGCCCTGACCATTCGAGGTTAATCAGCGGAGAGGCAGGAAAAAACCTTAAAAGTACCTTCCCCTCCCTACCCTCCCTTCCTCCCTTCCAGTACTTATTGTCTAGGCTGCTGCGGACGTTCCAGAGTTTCCAGTTGTCTCCTTGGTCTGGCCGCCAACATTCACAGTGGAGTGAGGTGAGGGGTGGGTGTGTGTGTGTGTGTGGTGTTCCGGGAGGGGCAGACCCGTCACTCTCGACTGGAGCGTGGCTACAGCAGGAACAAGGGGGCAAGAACTCGCCAGATTTACGTGAGAGAGAGAGAGAGAGAGAGAGAGAGAGAGAGAGAGAGAGAGGACAACACACACTAAGCAACATCAGCGACGGGAAATGGTTGGGGAACTTCACCATGCGTCGTACGGGAGGGCACAGTTCTCCCAGCGAGCCGGCAGACTACAGCTGGGTGAGGGAGGACCTGGTGGCTTCAGGCAGATCACCAGCCCTCCCTATACACCCTCTACCTCCCTCCCTGCTGCACGCAGCTAAGAAGCTAAACAGGTCGAGCCAGTTCGTCTGTCTTCTGCAAGAAGGAGGAGGAGGAGTCGATCTCGGGTTGATCGTCGAGCAAAGAAGCCTCATCACCTTACGTCAGAGTATAGAGCGATATGATTTCTATGGCTTCCCTATTTTCTGTGTTCGTCAACTGTGGCACAGCTAGTTGCATCCAACTTTGCTTCCTGGAGATGGATATGATTGATGGTGTATGTCATGGTGCGTGGAGTGCGTGGCGGTGTGCCTGGTGATACGTGGTAGAGTGTGTATCGAAGTGCGTCTGTTTGTTGAGCTCATGCGGTTCCCCCCCAGGGTAAAAGACACTCACACCTCACCAAACGAGGTGAGACTTCTTCACGCACCCGTCTAAAACTTCACTGGAGGTCCTCCTCGAAATCTCAACGTTCATGTTGACCGTAGACGGAACCCCTGACATGTAAGCCCTTGTTAGGCTGACGTGGTTGGAGCCCTAGAGACGACTCTGTCCTGTTATATAAGTTGCAAGACACCTTTACTTCTGTGTCGTCAAAGGGCAAATGGGTGGTGGTCGTCTCTTCTCGATGGGTCGTGGCTGAGGTCGTGCTCTACCGAACGACCCCATTCATCAACATCCATTAACTAGGGTGTGGGATTAATTTCCCCAGGGCTGGTCTGCTCGCGTGTGGTATTATTTTTTTTTTCCCTAGTGGTAATTCCATGGTTCAACCTCGACCTTTTTTTTTTCCCCCCAATCAGGCACTAACTCTCTCTCTCTTACTCACCTTTTCCCTTATTACCTTCACCTTCCACATGATCAAGTCCTCCCCCTTCTCTCTTTCTCTCCTCACGTATTACTCTTTCACTTTACCCTTTAAGATCGGTTTTTCAGACCCGTTATTCGTCCCACCTTAGTCATACACTCTCTCTCTCTCTCTCTCTCTCTCTCTCTCTCTCTCTCTCTCTCTCTCTCTCTCTCAACACCTGTAATCTCCCCTGATTGCTGCCACTTTGGGCGTAATTCGTCATTAGGATCCCGTGGCGCCGAAATCCTACATTGTTTTGGTGATGTATCGGTTGGTATTGGAATCCTCCTGAGCTCTATGTATGATTCACCGGCACTGAGATCCTCAGAGGCTCTGGTGTGTGATGATTCAGTGGGACCAGAATCATGGATAATTCGAGCATAGGATTCAGAGGCATAAGGGTTCTGATTAGCTCGATATAGATTCACCAGCACTGGGAACCAGACGAGCTTTGATATAGAATTCACTGGATTGTTATCATTATCATTATCATTAATGTTATTATCATTATTAGTATTATCATTATCATTATTAGTATCATTATCATTAGAGCATTATTCACTTATTTCATAGTTCATCTTTTAACGTCGTTCGAAAGCTAACTTCCAGCCCAGCTAACATCATGGCGACGCAGCTAACGCCATAAAGCTAATATAAAAACTTAGGTGGATGAGAATGCCATGCTGTCAAGTGCGTAAGACTTGACACCAAGGGGTTTTATGGCTTATTTTGACCTTTACCTAATCCTGTCTTCCACATCAGCTGCGGAAGATTTGCCGAAAGCTAACACGACTCTATCTTTCGCCACCAATTGGGGGAGCACGTTAGCTGCGGTAGGGGCTGCTGCCGCAAGCTAATATTGCCGTCGCTTCGCCGGCAACGGTGGCATAACATTATCTGCAGAAAGTTTGCGGCAGGAGTATCGAGTTGGACAACTTGCGTTATCAAGGGAAAGCATTTCCATTTCCATCAGAGTCTTGTTATCCGAAAGTCCTCAACTAGACTTTAAATGCGTTCGTCCGCTGAGACACGAGGCCCTGAGACCAATGTGGCCCTGAAACTACGTGGCCCTGAGACCACGGGGGCCAGTTGGACCTCAAGCCCTGAAAACCCTGCCTGGCGGAGGTGTTGGTTGGTAGTCCCGCCGACAGATGGCAGCAGGGTAGTCAAGCTGCTTAATTAACAGATCTGCCAATAGATGGCATTGTACTAATGGTGTTTACTTTAGAGTTAACATATAATTCCTGAATATACATGTGACAAAAGGCGTCTAATCTATCTCTCCGTCTAACTATCTATATTTCTATGTCTATCGGTCTATATATAGAGGGTAAAATACACGAAGATCAACTAGGTTTTTCCATGGTAGTAACGAGTAAACACTTTTATCTGGAGTTGTTTGATGTCCGATATATTTTGGAACTATAATTCCTTCGCTTTGAAAGAAAACACACACACGCACACACACACACACACACACACACACACCACTGTATGGTAATAAGGTCTTTATCTCATATAACTGAATATCTACGTATGTTGTGCTGAAAAGGGGGTTCGAACCAAGAAGTCTCGCCCAGGGTAACACAACAGTTGCCCATCCCTCCACAACTGCTCTGATTTTTTCCCCCTGGAAACAACTGGCACATAGGTTGTTGTTGAAGCTTATGGCTTTGTTGGCCATTCAATGCGAACCTAGAAACCTATATAAGTTCTTCATCCTTTTTACACTTACAATTCAACACCTTCTCAGGCATTCCAAGTGTACGAGATTATATATGTAGATATCTGAGAGGCTCTGGTACCCTTCCCCCTTATACTCTCAACCCCAAACCTCCACTGTAGAATCATAACAAACTTTCAACAAGATCGATGTAGAGCAGGGACTTTAAGTATCATAAATCACCTCTATGCTCAAGGGACTAAGAGCTATAATGCCACACTCTCCTTCTACTCAAGGGACTAAGGGCTATAATGCCACACTCTCCTTCCCTTGACGTGTATTGACACTGGGTGGGAAAGAGATTATAAGCCTTACGCAGGGAGTCATAAGGAAGGAAACGCAATGAATCAACGTCCCATTCTTTTTTTTTTAATCCTAGGTTGTTGACCCTTTGCTTGCTAAATTAGAGACATTCGACAAGGGTGTTTGAATATGGTAATGGACCTTAAAGACGCTCTCATGGATATAAACATGATAAATTTCTCTGTAACACGAGAAGATACCAATAAACCACAACAAACCGAATGAAGGAGTTAAACCATGGTAAACTGGTCTTATATTCAGGCCCGCCAGACGACGCCATAAACCAGGCCAGGTGATTTGATAGTTTCCAACCGTCTGGAAAGTATTCCTGGAGTGTTTATTTCCCCATGGAAGGCACTTCGTCAAGTTAGTGTCAACAAGCAACGACGACGCCTTAACTGCCTCGTTTCGAAGCCACAACAAACACAGTCATCTGAACGAACACAAGTGACTGCTCGAGCAGAAGACGATAGACACCTGAATTTCGACTGACGACCATTTCCGAACAGTCGTTACACTTAGCAAACTACACCAAACTCACCCACATGACAACTGTAGCTGAGTATCACATTACCCATATATATATATATATATATATATATATATATATATATATATATATATATATATATATATATACACTAGGCAAGAAATCCCTAGACTACAAAATCCTTCAACACCAGAGGACGTCCTTTGGGAAGAAGATGAAAGCTACGCCCTGCACAGACGGGGCTCAGAGGCGCGACAGTGGTTCCCACTTCCACTGCTCACACACAGACGTGGCCCAGGGGTGCGACAGTGCTCTTCCCCCCCCCCCCCCCCCCCCCATTGCTGCATCTCTCTCTCTCTCTCTCACACACACGTCGTTCACGGGTGCGACAGCGAACTCCGCCACCGCACCTGCACACTCAGAAGTGCGACAGAGCTCGCCCATCACTCCACCTCACATGCAGGTCTCCCAGGGTGTGCGACAGTGAGTCCCACCACTACATCTAGTTCCCATCTTCCCACTGAGTCATTAGCAAGTGAGAGAAGGACGTAACAGCCTCATTAAGGCCCGCCCGCCTGTGTATGTGATGGCTACAACGAGCGGTGGGAGGCGGCCTGGTTGCTGGGGAGTTGGCAACGCTGTTACCGATTATGAGGTAACGAAGATGAGGCAAGCACCCGCTCAGGCTTTCACGATCCCACAGCTTAAGAATGAGGGAGGGACATTGCGGGTGGCTGGAAGTGTAGGGTACGTTTGTTAATGCCTCGTTAAGACACAGTGATTGCATGTACGGAGTGAGGGAAGGTGGTGGGGAGGGAGTGAGGTATGTCTCTCCTGCGTTTGCCAGAGAGACGCGCAAGTAACACACGGACGTGTGAACGAAAGTCGAACGTGGTATACTAAGAAGAGAAACTTTTATAGACGTCTTAACATACGGGAGAATCCTCACTCCACAGGATATAAAGAAACGTATCTGATCGTCTCAGTCAGTTTGATGTCGTGTTTGGTATCGTGCTGTGAGTTGTGTTGTTGAAACCGACTCGGTCATAATAAGGATGTGATAATGTCCAAGAGAGAGACACAGGGTGAGGGTGCTATTCGCCCCGACGGTAGACAGAACAAGCCACATGAGCCAACAGCTGTTGCGGAGGGGTTGAAATTTAGCAAGGGTTTGACCCTTTTACCATAGGGCTGGATTTTCAACTTGGCCCTTGCCTCTGCCGCATCTCTGCCCTTTACCGTAAGTAAAACATTTAACCAAGTATGAATAGGAAGTAGTTTCCGACAACATTATAAACCTGAACTTTGCAACATTCTCCTCACATCTGTCAGACATGACAACGAATGTCGACAAATACCTAAGGTCTTTCATCTTCCTCTTCCCACCTCTACTGACCTCGTCAACACGTATTAACTGACCGTTCCCTCATTCCCGCACCTCCCCTCCTCCTTTCCCCCCCCATCCTTTCCCCTAAAGAGCAGCCGGCCGACGTGACCTCTGCCGGCCGAGGTCAGGTCAGTAAACACATTAACCAACTCCACTAAACACGTTTTGGCTTGGTAATGACTTTGCGTGTCTGATTTAGCGAGGTGTGAGAGTGGATACCGTGGTCACACGAGGGGACGAGGCCCAGTCTGGAACGATTGGTACCGCCGTGGTGTAGTGGTTAAGCTGACTGTTTGAGGGCCTTGTTGTCTGGCGAGTAAAAACTGACTGGTGTTGCTGTGGTTTTGGTGGCTAGATGACTGTCTGTGACCCATCGCCAGACTCACTCTGACAGCGTCAGATCGACTGCTTGGCAGCGTTGGGTTAAGTGGCAAACTAGCTAGTTCGTGTTTCTTCTCTGGAGCCAAACGAACTGGCAAGGCTCGGCTGATTGGCAGTGTTCCATCAAACTGCTCGTGTCGGGAAGTGGTTCATTATTTTTCCATGAGCGTTTAGTATGCTTGGGTGCAGCTGGGCCTGTGTTAGGTGCAGCTGTGTTATGAAGTTGCCACACGTTTTCTTCTAGTTAATGAGCAGTTGTATATCGAGTATATTGTATATATATAATCTACGTCTGTGATGGTTATTACCGTGTTATGTGGGTTATTCAGTATATCCAAATACAGGAGATTAATGTACCGTGAGATACAAATTGTATTTTGAGAAGCTGTTGTATTACGAATGATAAAGTGATTGTATTATATATATATATATATATATATATATATATATATATATATATATATATATATATATATATATACATATATATACCGCAGCAGGATTCATGCGGCCTACGATACTACGTACATAATATATTCAAATATCCCCAGAGGTCTTGGAATATCGAGTAAACAACATCTCTTTTTTTTCTGAGTTATTTTTACTGTTGGATATCTATATGTTTATCGGATTGTTTCTCTTTTCCCAAAGTCTTTTTATTATATGTATCATGATACACGTGGACACAGCCTGGCCACAGGAGTCAGGATACATGTACCCACTGATGTGGGATACATGTAACCACTGGTTGGGATACATGTAGCCACTGTTGTGGGATACATGTAACCACTGGTGTGGGATACATGTAACCACTGGTGTGAGATACATGTAGCCACTGTTGTGGGATACATGTAGCCACTGGTGCGGGATACATGTAGCCACTGTTGTGGGATACATGTAGCCATTGGTGAGGGATACATGTAGCCACTGGTGCAGGATACATGTAGCCATTGGTGCGGGATACATGTAGCCACTGATGTGGGATACATGTAGCTACTGTTGTGGGATACATGTAGCCACTGGTGCGGGATACATGTAGCCACTGGTGCAGGATACATGTAGCCACTGGTGCAGGATACATGTAGCCACTGGTGCAGGATACATGTAGCCACTGATGCAGGATACATGTAGTCACTGGTGCAGGATACATGTAGCCACTGGTGCAGGATACATGTAGCCACTGGTGCAGGATACATGTAGCCACTGGTGCGGGATACATGTAGCCAATGGTGCAGGATACATGTAGCCACTGGTGCAGGATACATGTAGCCACTGGTGTAGGATATATGTAGCCACTGGTGCAGGATACATGTAGCCACTGGTGCAGGATACATGTAGCCACTGGTGCAGGATACATGTAGCCACTGGTTCAGGATACATGTAGCCACTGGCACTGGATACATGTAGCCACTGGTACGGGATACATGTAGCCACTGGTGCAGAATACATGTAGCCACTGGTGCAGAATACATGTAGCCAATGGTGTGGAATACATGTAGCCAATGGTGTGGGATACATGTAGCCACTGGTGCAGGATACATGTACCCACTGGTGTAGGATACATGTAGCCACTGGTGTAGGATACATGTAGCCACTGGTGCAGGATACATGTAGCCACTGGTGCAGGATACATGTATTGCCTCTGTGTCGTGGTGTGACAAAATATCCATAGCCCAAAATAGAGCTGGGGCTCTCACAGATATTGCTGAATCTGCAGGAGGCAGGAGGCAGGAGGAGGGGAAAAAGTAAAATGCAATAGCGTCTTGGGCGTGTATCTCCCTGGATGTCAGAGACTCTGGTCAGTTTCACAGTCCGTGCCACTCAGCAATCCCCGGTAACAAGCAGTCACATAGTTCACCTCCAATGACAATACATTAGGTCGTATGCGAGTCTGTCTATGTCTTTTTACCTGCCTACTTAACTTTCCTGTCTTCTTATCTCTCTTATCTATTGACTAACCTTCGTGTTTTGTCACTTACCTACATAATCCTATATACTTTCTTACCCATGTACGTGTACTCAAGTGGCCAACACAATGGCTTTTCGACCTATTACTCTTTATCACTACTTAACTACATACTTCCGTGCCTACCTACTTCCCTTCGTATGACTTACATCTAACTCACGTACTAACCTACCAACTACTAACATACATACTGTCGTCGTATTGTTAATATCATGGTATTAGGGTCAATTATCACACGCCTGGCGGCTCCGCGGGGAGAAAGTGTCGTACTGCGGGTCACGAATTATTGACTTATTCGTGTATAATGAGGCCGTGAGGTCTATCGTAGCAACATTTCGTACGTAATTCAACCTGATGTCTCGTAATTACGTTTAGCTTCACCTAGATACGACAAAACACTCCGAATAACGACAGATCATAAGTGTATCATGTCATCCACATCTATATAACATCAACTATGGGTCTGACATGGTGTCTCACGACTATAACATGTCATTCGTTGGATGAATATGACAATCCCCTACCCCACTTCGCCAGCTTAAGCTTAAACATAACATATAGTAAGCTTAGCACGTCAGTTATCCCTCAAAAGGGACATCTTACATCTTCTTCGTCATCTCAACTCATGTCGCTCAGACGTTACGTTTCGTGACTGTAACATGATACGTGTGGCCTACATGTGACATGCAATGACTATGTCATGTCACATGTGGCTTAGACATGACACTGTATAGCTATGACATGCAAGACTTGAAAGCAAGAAAAGTCTTCTAATTACCTTCAAACCAGACATGACATTCCTCATCTCTGTCACATCAAGACGTGACCGTAACAAAGTCATTAAGTCTACTACATCTCAGACAAGCCATCCCGCAACATAATTCCCCCTAATTAAGTCTGGACTTGCGACGCAAGAGAGAGAGAGAGAGAGAGAGAGAGAGAGAGAGAGAGAGAGAGAGAGAGAGAGGCTGTAACGAACGCGACGTCGCAAAGCATCGTCCACTCGTCGCATCTTTGACGTTTCCGGCTCCAGATGCGACGCGAGGCGGTCTCTATAGACACCTAGAAGCCGGGGGGAAGGTTGTGGTGGTGGTGGTCTTCCGTGGACCCTGCAACCACGAATGGCTTCGGAATCCTTAGCAAAAGGGTTCGAATTTTCTGGTTCAGAAGCTCGCATGTTTGAGGTCTCGCTTCAGCCACTGGCACCAAAGGCTTTGAATCCCCCTAGGGGAATCTAGACCCACCCATCACCTCCCCCAGTTCTCAGCCGGAAACTGTGAAAGAGAGACTTAAATTCTGACCATGGTGGGGGGGGGAGGGGGTCGTCCAGGGTTGAGCTATGTTTAGACACAAATTCAAGAGAGAAATATTCATTCTCATTTTTCTCAACGTAATTTCATATCATTCTTATTGTGTCTCTTTATCCCACATTCTTTTTCTTTTCTTTTTTTTTACATTTCTTTTTTTCTTTACGTTTTTATTCATCATAAGCTGCTGTCCATGACAAGGGTTCTTTGATGGAGAAAATGAGCGACATTATTTCGTGGTCTATATTTTTCATCCAATTTTCTCTCCTATGCACGACACTGCTATCCTCCAAGTCCTTACGTTGTGATAACAAAGAGACACGAATGGTATCATACACTGACCTCATTACAAGGCTGTTCGGCTGTACGGGTAACAATAACAGCTACAGTAACAATAACATATGTATCTATGTTCATCTATCTTCAAGAAAATTACTCCTTTTTTTTTTTGACTGGTCGTTACAACTTGACCTTAATGGTCTGTTAATGACACCCTGACACACACACACACAAACACACACACACACACACACACACACACACACACACACACAAACACACACAAACACACACACACACACACACACACACACACACACACACACACACACACACACCTGCGTGTTTACCCCCATGTCTTAGATCGAAACAGACGGTAATTCTGCTTAGGATGATGAGAAACAGACAGACAGACAGACAGACAGACAGACAGACAGACAGAAGAGAAGGGAGTGGTGGAGCGAGCGACTGCATGCTGTGTCTGATAATATGTGTGCGTTTCACAGGAAAAGTGGATAACGAACGAATTATTTAGCATCCACATAAGATGAAATTCATGAAATAAATTGGTTATACATTAACAAAAGATTGATCACTTCAGAATAAATTAGGTTTAGTCAGCACCTCAACGTCTGAGGTTCAATCGAGAAATTAACAACATTAGTTTCAAAAACGCAAATTATGTAAAAGAGATTTTCCTACCACCTTAACTACAAATGGAGATTTTATGCACAGTAGTGTATTATGCAAATAATTCTACCGGTCGTATCTCTACATCTGCATAAATGAAACTTATATTCATGTCCCCCAAGGATTAATAGCTAAGACCATATAAATATTCAACATTTGCGTCTGTTAGCAGTCGCAACAAATTTCTTGGCGAATGGGTTTGTATTTCAATTCTCACACCATCATCTTTCACTTGGTGGGCTCCAAGTTAAAAGAATCCCCTTCATTTTTAATTCGTTTTACTCGTATGTATTCTCCTCTTCGTCCTTTGGAAGAAGAAAAGATTAAAGATAGGACATCGTATTTTAATGAAGTATGCAACATTAATTCTGGAACTCGGCGGAGCTACGGGGTAGGAGAGAGAGAGAGAGAGAGAGAGAGAGAGAGAGAGAGAGAGAGAGAGAGAGAGAGAGAGAGAGAGAGAGAGAGAGAGTTACGCGTTATCATCACCACCTTGTGCTGTCGAAGGCAGTACGTCCGACATTCCTGGTTGAAGGATGAGCTTTCACTCCTTGTGGACGTGTTTTCTTATTATATTTCTCAGTGCTGAGGATGTGTGTATAAACTCTTTTTTTTTTTTTTTTACTTCTGCTATCTCGGTCCTTTTGTTGCTTCCGTGAAAGCCACAAGTTACAAATAGTCTCTGTCCTCTTTATGGCGCTTGGGGGAGAGGTTTCTGGTGCTGGTGATGGTGGCAGGAGCGGGAGAGAGACACA
>NC_092257.1:15507912-15530412 GCF_036320965.1 Panulirus ornatus | reverse complement strand
CGCACATTTCCCTGCTACTGCGAATAGCGCAGCCTTGGGCTTGAGGAGCCATCAGAAGGGTGTCTTGGACAACACCAGGGACTCTGTCGGAGAGAGAGAGAGAGAGAGAGAGAGAGAGAGAGAGAGAGAAGTGTTACCGGACTCCCCCTGACTGGTGACGCTAAGGAAAAAAAAAGAATCACCTTCGTCGAGGCTGTAGCTTCGTCAGTGGACACTAAACACTACAGTGTCACCGAGGTGTTCTTGTTCTTCTTCATTCTAGAGAAATCCATCTTTAACCTCGCCCTAACCGGAACGCATCCTCGAAGATGTAACAGCCCAATTAAAGGGGTCGTCAGGGCGTTGTATAATTAATTAATTAATTAATTGATGAAGGAGGGGAAAAAAAAGGACAAGATGTATCACCTCAGAATTTTTAAGGCGTTGCGTAACTCGACTTTTACGAAGGATTAGGCCAGAGGTTCTTTGTGAGACTTGAGATGGTAGAGGTCCAAAGTTTAGAGAAGGAAGGAAAGAAACAGATGCCACAACGGCTCACCAACCTTGAGTTGCTGAGGGCCTTACACAGTCATCACGTGACACAGTAGCTTGCTGAGTCTTTCATAGTCTAATTGATGGTTGGGGAGCACACTAGCAGCCAGATCTCTGGAGCAGAAACCGAAGAAATAGAGGAAAAAAAGAGAGAAAGGATACGAGAAAAACGTTTCATATGGAAAATGGGGTAGGTTCTAAGGTCAGATTATGAAACTTGAGAAGTCGGATTATTTCGAACTTGACTCAGAGTATGAGAACTTGACTAAGGTTGAGAACAGTTTACCATATAAGATCGAATGAAATAACTTTAATCCAATTCCCAGATCAGACTCCAAATCCTTCCTCGTATATGATGCTGTTCTCTCTCTCTCGCGGCCAGGCTCAGAAAGCCAGGCTCTCCATTCCTGTTACGCCCTGGTTAAGACTGGTCTAAATATGCACCGCTTCATAACTCTCAATATACCATAGTCTCGTATATAGTCCCTAGGCAGCAATATGCAATTTGGATACCATGCAACCATTCTCATATGTGTGTGTGTGTGTGTGTGTGTGTGTGTGTGTGTGTGTGTGTGTGTGTGTTTGTGTGTGTGGAGGCAGTGACTTCCTTGACATCTGACGTCGACGAGGTCGGTGACATCAGTGACGTCATAGCAATAAACGTATTTTCCTGTTGGAAAATTCCCTCCCTCCCCCCTCCCTCCCCCTCCCTCCCCTACCTCACTCCTACCCTTGCTCCCTCCCATCCTCCCCCCCCCCTCTCCTCTCCTGTCCTGTGACCCTTGTTAAAAACGTGAAGGAAAAAAAGATAGTTGCAGCCGGGCAGGTCAGGTCAGTGCCCTCCGCCCCCTCCCTCCCTCCCTCCCTCCCTTCACTGTCAAGTGTGGGGACATGAGTGTCACTCCACTGGAGGAAAATCGTTATTAATGAACTAACTTCCCGTCACAGTGACTACCACAATGGCAGTGTGGCACACCGTTGCCTGTGGAGGTGACCTTTCACCTCCCGTTGCTCAAAAGGTAATTAAAAAAAAGAGAGAGAATTAAATTTCAGAACGAAAAGTCATTCAATTTTTAATGGGTAACTATAGAAATTATGGTAAGACTTTTTTTTTCGTACTGTACTGTATAGTCATGATACTGTCTCTGAACACAGTCTTGGTATTTCTATGTTTGTTGGGATATTGCTTATATTACTAAGTCAGATTACATTACAATCACTATAGAAAGTCAGACATGCTTCACTACACAAATATATTTGAAACTATTTGAAAATAGTCATGACCAGACACCAGGATATATAGGGACGAGCATATGGAAATAGAAAATACTCACAAAATGATATATGTGCAGTAAAAAGAATCATAGATACTCAAAATTATTCAGACAATCAATTAGCTCAAAATACCATGAAATTATTCAAAAAAAACATTGTGAACTATACAAAAGTGTTCGCCTTCATCAAAGTTTTTCTTTTGTTCTTCTGTAACAAATTGCTTTTAACTCCTACGCTAGAAAACGTCAGGAACAAACAAATAGGGGCGCCTCATCTGCACACATCCACTCTCCATGTGTCATGTATGATTCTCTGAAACCAGCGCCTACCATCCACAACCCAGCCATACACAATATCCCATGGTTTCCCTTGACCGTTTCATATACCCTGGTTCAGCAGACCATACCAACACGAGGCTCCTGACATATACCACATCGTCTCTATCTCTTACACTTCTCTCTCACCCACCTGACTATTCAAGCCCCGATATTCCACGTCTTTTTTTTTACCACATCCTTCCATCCCCTTCCTTATTTTCCTCCTTTCCCCTCCACCCCTCAATTGTGATGCGTAGATCCTTTCAAATCAGTCTTTCTTCGCTCATCTTCTCCATCTGCCCGAACCATTTCAGTTCTCCCTGGTCGTCCCCCATGACCACACCTCTAAATCATGCTGTCATTTCTTATATGATCAAACTTCCTCCCATTACTCATAGTCTTCAGGCAACTAGTTTTCGACATGCCCTCCCTCATCCCTCCTTTTGTGTTCAGGTCCCATGACTAAAATCCATATGAATCTGATGGCACTAATGGCCCCTCAAACATACCCATCTTTCTCCTAATGGACTCCGCCTCTCTCCTCCGACACGTTCCTCAGTGCATCCAGGACCTTAGCCACCCCTCCTCTCCCGCCGTATGACTCACTCCACCTCCCAGGCTTCCGTCCGTTGCCACGTCCACTCCCACATACCTATAGCACTCCACTTCCCCCAGGTTCTTCCTATTCATCATCGACAAACAGCAACTGATTCATTTCCAATTTCTCCCTCTCTCGGCATACTGTAAATTCATCCCTTGCTCGAAACCCTTCCCATTCATCTCCCTCACTAATCATTCACTGATGGTGACATAACACATCCTTGATGCAGACCCCTCATTCACCGAAACCATCCACAAGACATGGCCATTCCTACAATACGCTCTCTCCACATCTGTAAATATGTCACAAACAATCCTCTCTCCTCCAAGTAGTAATAAGTGGACACTAGACAGACATAGTAGGAACTGATGAGCATTACACAGACAAAATAAAGATGAACGGACACTAGATAGCCATAAGAGACGATACAAAAGACATTAAAGAGCAGCCAAAGAAGCGGTGGTGGGAGAGTCGTCTTGGGAAAAGAAGTGGAGAAGAAGAAGTCTAATATTTAGAACGTGTGGCGTCCCCTGACACTGCTTGTCTCTCTTCTCTTCCTCTCCTCCTCCTCCTCCTCCTCCTCCTCCTCAACCCCTCCTCCTGCTGCACCTCCTGACGTAACTGCTTATTTTTTCCTATGCTTGTCAAAATCCTATCATCTTAGAATTTTCTTTCCTTGATAACGATGGTTGTAAACCCTGAACACACACACGTACACACACACGCACACACACACACACACACACGGATGTAAACCCTGAACACACACACACACACACACACACACACACACACACACACACACACACACACACACACACACACACACACACGATACATATGTAGTCCCTAGGTAGTGACATATGACCAGGCACCATAGAACCCCTGGGTCATACCACATGACCCCATAGTCTCTCCACTGCCCCATGAAAAAGAGAAATCTATTTCCCAATCCTATCCCTCTTATCTTTTCCACTTCGTCCTATCTCTCTCCTTCCTTACCCTGATCCTCTTCCTTTGTACATATCCTAAGGCAGAAGCGATTCCTTCCTGCAGTCGAATCCTCGATTTTGGGTTCGTCGACACTGGGGCGAAGAGAGAGAGAGAGAGAGAGAGGGTCGACTTTTGATATATTCAGGGGTACCAGGTCACGACCTCCATCCCTGACCTACGAACTGGAAAGTAGGGGGAAGGAAATGACGTAATTAAACAGATTGTTATCATTAATATGGAAATGTTATCTGAAGTGGCCATTTCACTTGAGACGGAGAACAATGCAATCGTATTATTCCAGGGTGGAGGACATACTATGGTAATATTGATCGTTAGGGGGAAGTTTGGAGTGTATCCGGAACGTTGAGAGGAACATATGGAATGGTTCATTCCTCGCGATTGTGCTGCACAACAAGCTCTTAGCTGCTGGGAGAATGAGAAGGAGGAGGAGGGAGGAGGCCAACAAACATATCCTAGAAGGGAGCAGCGAACAGCCTCTTTCTCCTCCTCCTCCTCCTCCTCCTTCTCCCAGCACCCCCCTCCCCCTCCTCCTCCTCCTCCTCCTCCTCCTCCTCCTCCTTCTCCCAGCACCCCCCTCCTCCTCCTCCTCCTCCTCCTCCTCCTGTTCTTCTTCAGATGAGGAAGACAGGACAACAGAAGCACAAAGCATAATGGTCCCGGCTGGGTGGACAAGACACAATACGAGGGATGGCAATGCTTATGTCGTCTTTCTTTTCTTTCTTTATATTTTCTTTCTAATGTCTTTATTCTTTCTGCATCTTATTGTTTTCTCTGTCCTTCCCCTTTGTTAGGGATTCTTGTATCCGTAGCGTAAACAGAGACAATAGAGAAACGAGGGTTGTACAGAGGTCGTAATGTCTGTCTATCTGTCTGTCTGTCTGTCCGTCTGTCTGTCTGTCGGTCGGGCTGTTGCCTCTGTCTCTAATAGACACCTTTGCCCAGCATTATCGCTGGCCTTCTCAGCTCCTGAAATTTTCCCCACCATCTGGTCGAACCCTCGTAAAGGGTAAAAGTTCTTCCCCCATGCCATTACAGAGTAGTATACATCGATTCACAAGTCCAGAGCTACGTAAACTGCCTTGTGGCAAATCGTCCGCAACCATGAATGCGTAATCCTTAGCATGAACATTATAGAGCTTCGTTCTAGCCGTTATTTCTCACATATTTCCTTTTTCCCTTCCCTCAGTATCTAACTCTCTTTGCTGATAACTTTCGTGTGTCTTTCCTTGTTTCTGAAAACGTTTCGAACCAAAGTATGAACATCAGGTTCTTCTCGCCAAACTTCCAGCACAAACTTCTTTCGCCGGATCTTTTCTCTGTCTTATCCAGCAGCAGCGATCGAGGGTTAGTAAAGAAATCACACACTCTATACTTCCGTTAACCCTGGATCACGGAGATTCTCTTGTTTTTAGCCTGTTTCATGCAGGAAGAAGGATATCCACCAAGCGCGCAAAAGGACCATACAGATTTATGTGGCGATGATATATGAACCTTCAGTCTCAGTGATTCATTAGTCTCGAAGCAACTATGAAAATATCATTCTGCTCTCACCCCCTGATCGCAGAGACATTGTCCATTTGTAGAGCGTTGACAATGTAGTGATTAATGATCGAGTCGTAGTTCTTTGGACTTATAAACTACCAAGGGTAAATATGGCTGTCAACTGCAAGTGAAAATCACCAAGCGACACATCTCCGAACACCTCGAAGACTGTAAGATTACATAGATTCTTACTATGCATGTGGCCCATGACGTTAAGGATATTAGATCAACTGTTTCGAAGCGTTTTGTTTATCTCATCTCTCTACCAGTTCTCATCCACAGCCGCCACCACCTCCAGTTGCCTCCTCTCCTCACAACATTTCCCGGACGACGAGACTTTTCCCGTAGGATCAACACAACTGAATTTACTGCAAAAAGGGGATCTATAAACATCGCTTACTCATCCTTAAGACCTCACATCTTTTACCGTAACCACTCAGCCTTTACGAAGGGCCATACTCATCCTCGTATCTGTGATGGTACATTGCAGTCCAGCTGGATCCTTGGAAATAGATGACGTGCACCGGGACTGTGGACACGTATATATATATATATCACTTGATCTCATGATTCACATGTCTATTCGCCTTTATTAACGATTTAAACCTCACTTCCAGCCTCACTCTCATTCACATTCATCAATCGCCTTCATCCTTATTCTATCGCTGCTCTCACAGTCGGTGATGACGGAGTTCTGTCCCGTTGCCTTCATTTCTTATTCCATTTTATTTCGTCTGTGGACCTCCTTCGATGTCCATATTTTCCCTTGGACGTATAACCAACAGATTTCTAAATGGCATTCGGACATCTACCATCTCCAGTCTCCTATATAATCAGGTACATTTCTTTTTTCGCCTTGCCTCACACTGTTGTTACTGTCGTATATGAATATATTTACTGTCAGGAAAAAAAAAAAGGTGTGGGAAAGAAAGAGTTCAGCTGAAACTGGGCACCGGAAGGCCACTAAGGATCTTGGTGCCACTGAATATTGCGGACCGTAGGTATGAATGTTTATGTTGGGGAAAATGTGGCAAGAGTGGGGCGTATAAGGGGAAAGGAAGAGTTATGAGACAAGGGGAGAGGGGAGTAAAAGGGGGAAAGTGGAAGGGGAAAAGACAGTGAGAGGAAAGGCTGGTGGGTGAAGGGAGACAATGAGGGAGCTAGGGAGAAGAATAAGACGATATCAAAATAAGTTTGAGGGGAACTTGTTGTGTTTAAATTCAACATTATAAGAACTACGTGACCTGAAGTTTGTAATAACACCCAGGGTTATGGCGAGAACACCTGGTGATCGTGGGTTATAGGGAGAGAGAGAGAGAGAGAGAGAGAGAGAGAGAGAGTTTTACGCTCGTGTTCCCCCGTCTCTTAACCTTATGTATCATATATTATATAAACCATGTTATTAGCAATACACACACACACACACACACACACACACACACACATACACACACAAACATACACATACACACACAAACATACACACACACACACACACACACACACACACACACACGTATCATATCATCTATCTGTACCCACCAGCTCTCCTCCACCAAGGGACGTATTAATGAACGATTCAGGTGGGAGGTTCTTTCAACAGACGCGCGTGTCGCCTCGGGGGGTTGCGAGAGAGAGAGAGAGAGAGAGAGAGAGAGAGAGAGAGAGAGAGAGAGAGAGAGAGTCTTTTTCGTACAGAGGGCTTCGTTGGGAGGAGGCCCTCCCTCCTACCCCCTCCCACCACCACAAAAATAAACGAGAGTCATACCCATTTCAGGAGGTGTTCGTCGTACAATCCCTCATTTTCAGCCTCACTCTGCCTCACTCGTCATGGCTGCCTCGGGTCGAAAGCATTGTTCAGCACATCTCCAGTTGGCTGTTGTTCAAACCCCAACACGTCTTTGTTTGTTACGATTTGTCTCGAAATAATTCTCCTCACAGTGACTGAGACATTCTGGTACTCCCTCATTCTTCTCATTATTCTCGAGGTAATAATCGTCTGCCCCTTTTTTTTCTTTTCTCTCTCTCTTTCGCTCCTTCTCATTATTCTTCTGCTCCTCATTGTCAGGACGTCTGATACGTGTGTGTCTTCTCATCTATGAGGAACTTTCAAATGGCTTTCTTCATTTTACACTATACTGATCTTTTTTATTTTCTCTACTTATCGTTATACATTTTTTTCCTTCCTCTCTTCTCTCCCTCTCTTCATCTTCTTCTTCTTCTTCTTCTTCTTCTTCTTCTTGTTACTGCTCCTCCTCCTCCTCCTCCTCCCCTCCATCTAACTTCTTCCTCCTCCATCTTCCTTTCACCTGCTCTCTCTCTCTCTCTCTCTCTCTCTAGCTGCCCGGAAAATGCAATAAAGACACTTCCACCTTCACCACCTTTGCCTTGGAAGCTTGATGAGAAGCAAGATTAATTGCTGTTCCATATTATGACCGCTTATTACCTCACGGGGGGCAGGCGTTGTCCCCCGTATAGCACACATCTTTTTTTTTTCTCCCTCTGTGAAAAGTAACCATGACTAGGTTGTGACTTCCTGGTAGCCTGGTTATGCTGGTAACGCAATGGTGAAAAGATATGGGTCTGGCAACACTGATATTGACCTTGTAACACCAGTGGCAACACTGACGACCCTGTAACACTGATGACTCAGCAACACTGATGATCCTGCAACACTAATGACTTTTGGCAACACTGCTGACCCTTCTACAATACTGACTTGGCAACACTGTCACCGTGTGAACACGGGCGGTATATTTACACATATGACCCGTTATGACTAGCGACTCGTAACACTGATAGATGACGCTGTGATATGTGACAGTAAACACACACACACACACACACACAAACACACACACACACACCATTGAACTTTACGAGAAATCATTCCTATGAGTCAAACGGGGGATCACACTCACTAAAGGTAACTAGATGTGACCTCAGGTCACCTGTAACCACAATAGGTCACCACAGGTCACCACAGGTCAACAGAGGTCGTTCTAGGGTCATCACAAGTCACACAGGTCACCAAACGTCCTTAAAGTTCTTCATAGATCACCACAGGTCATCGAAGGTCACCAGAGGTCATCCCAGGTCACACCGCGGGTCATTACGGGTCATAACATCCACAAATCAGCCCAAGCGTCCTGACATAAAAGGGGGGAACCGGAGAGGTCATTATCGTCGCCAGTATGACTTTACGAGCCTTTTGTGGGCAGGGGTTATGATCCATGTAATTGTTACGAGAAATAAACCTTATTGCATAATCCCGTAATGACGCTTTTTGCCTGAGTTCTTCCTTCAGGGTTAGATTATCTCTTTCAGACAGTCTTTGTCTGGGAGTTTCAGGCTCGTGTCCTGGTCTGGGTTTGTCTGTCCGTCTGGGTGTTCGTCTGTGTTTGTTTGTCCGTCTGTGTTTGTCTGTGTTTGTTTGTCTATTCGTCTGTGTGTTCGTATTTCTCGTTTCTGTTTCTCCTCTCTCTCTCTCTCTCTCTCTCTCTCTCTCTCTCTCTCTCTCTCTCTCTCTCTCTCTCTCTCTCTCTCTCTCTCTCTCTCTTCCCCGAGTCTTTAGTCCACTGCATTAGGCGGAGCCGACCCCATGGAGCCAACACACCCACCCCACTCCCCCACCCACTCCCCTCCCCACGAACCAATCCCCCCTCCCCTAAAAAAAAAAAATCCCAGCTAATGACTCCCCCAACTTCCTTCTAATCACCTGACCTTGCCAATTACACCCCTGATATGAGCGGCAAATGGTCCTCCAATTTTGTTCACATAATCCGAGGGAAACTGGCGTTCGATCTGTTGGTCCATTTCAGTGCAATTTTTTCCATCATGGGAGACGGTAAGAGGAGGGAGGGAGGGAGGCAAGCGGCAAGATAATGTCAGAGGAAAAGAGATGAGACTTAAGTTTGACGATCACATGCATCTGACGGGGAATTATCGACTTTAGATCATACAGCAGACCCGTTCCGGCATCAACATGCCGAACTAGGCAAAAAAAAAAGAAAAGAAATGTCATATATTGATCAACATTCCCCCCTTTCCCCCTTTCGCCCCTCCCAAACACCCTCCACCTCCTTCCCCTTAAGGCAAGGCGTCCTAACAAGACCCACCCAAACCTAAGGATCAAACAGGACAATAGGAAAAGATCCTATAGCGACGACACACCATTTCGACCCAGTAGGGTAAGCTAAGGGGGTTCTTTGATGTGTCCACCTCCAGCGTCATTTTGAGGACGTCCTTGTAGAGGTATCTTGGTGGAGATGTCTCACTGAAGATGTCTTAAGCCGGTGATGTCCCATCGGTAGTTTGTTACTTGGTGATGTCCCAAGGGAGATGTCTTGGTGGTAATGTCCCACTGGGGATGAAATGTCCTTCTAATTATATCCCAGCGAGGGTCTTCTTAATGGGGATGTCTTCAGAGCATCCTGCTGTGGATGTCCCATTAGAGATGCATCACAGAAGTGTCCTACTGAAAGAGAGAAATGATGGTGTTCTTCAGAAAAATCTTGGACTGTTGCCTCCCACAGCTGGGTCTTCAAGTGCCCTCAAGTCCTCATAGTGTGTGTGTGTGTGTGTGTGTGTGTGTGTGTGTGTGTGTGTGTGTTCTTTGTACCTCCTTCCACTTGTTTACAGAATAAGTATTCTCCTGTTGACCTCTGAGAGCAAGAAAAATAAAAAAAAAAGGTCCCTTTACTTTCCTTGTGTATACAAAGCCATCTTTTTTTCCCTCTCTCACTGTTATTGGGTTCCTCGAAGAACATCGTCTATACTTCACCGTCTCCACATTGACTCCCTGGAACTCCCTTGACGTCCAGTGACGTTTCCAGAGGCCTGTAAATCTACTTCCATGCAGTGAGGCTGAGTAAGATGTTAACCACGACATCTGACCCGTCTTTCGAGTAGTATTTATGAGACTGGGTTTCATGTGTCGAGCGTACGTACGTGTGTGTGTGTGTGTGTGTGTGTGTGTGTGTGTGTGGAGTCTGGAAGAAAAGTTTGAACCACGTGCAGGACAGGTCTGGAATAAGAGATCATCCAACCGGCTGTTTAGAAGCTGACCTCCGGTTCTTCCTCCCGTCCAGACTCAAACAGCAACAGAAACTTACGACACGTCGCCTCCTCTGACTCACTGCAGGCCAGTGGTTTATGGGTGGAGGACAACACGACCCTCATAGCCTCGCCCGGTCTACAGGACACTTGTCTATTTCTTGTCTGTTTTCAAGTGGAAGAGAGGAGCGAAGAGAGACTGGGGAAGATTGTGAGGAAGAATGGAAGAGAGTTAGAGGACAGACGAATGGAGGAGAGTTAGAGGATAGATGAATGGAAGAGAGTTAGAGGATAGATGAATGGAAGAGAGTTAGAGGATAGATGAATGGAAGAGAGTTAGAGGATAGATGAATGGAAGAGAGTTAGAGGATAGATGACTGGAAGAGAGTTAGAGGATAGATGAAAGATCTTGAGAGGAGAGAATGAGGATGAGGATTGAAGAGTGAAAGGAATAGTTCAAGTGTGGTGCAACCGCAGAGAATAGAGAGGAGAAGACAGAAAAGAAAGATAACGAGATAGAATGTCTGTAATTGGGATAAGAGGAAAGATAATGTTTTGATAAGATGATGAGGGATGTACAACAAGACACAAAGGATGAGGGTCGGTTCAGGAGGTTAATATGATGAGGTCCCTTTATGAGGCGGTGATGAGGCCAGTGCTCCTCATGAGTTGTTGTGGATGTCAAGGATACTCTCTTCTTAGTATCTACCATGGCGGGCTGGCCACGTCCAAGGGTCCACACTGGGACCTCTCATTGGCCCCTTTGGGGGGGAGTTAAGAGGTACTGGAAACGGTGAATTCCTTCCATATACTGTCTCCAAGAGGCAGAGGGTAAGCCTGGAGGAGGAGGAGGAGGAGGAGGAGGAAGAAGAAGAAGGAGAGGAAAAGGGAAGAGCTGCTGGATGAGGAGTGTTACCACTGTAATGTCCGTGGTCGATTGAGGCTGGACGATCAGTCTGGTGATTCCATATTCCACGTCTTTTGGATGAAGGAGGAGCGATGCTCTGGAATCCTCCTTTATCATTTCCTTTTTTCCCCATTCTTTCTCTCCTCCTCCTCCACGAGTCGGATCTGCAAGCATGCAAGGAGCTCAAACAGAACTGTACTCATGTTCTTTCCAGACGCTCTCTATCTTATCTTTCAGTTGAAATGGACACATGTGAAACTACTCTTTTCCCCATACATGTCGACTTCTGCGAAATAAAGATGGATTAAAGATCCACAAGAGACAGTCTGGAAGCTGGAATTCCTTCTGGGTGACGAAGCCGACGGCTGGAAGTGAAGAATTAGGATATATATCTATTTGGTTTCATCTCCGAGACCTCTCGGCTCTGTTACCATTCCATGAGAGAAGATAGAGTCGCTCCTCATTAGAAAAGCTGCCGTTTGCTCAAAACCCAGACAGCTGCTGATCCGTCACAGATACATGAGAATTATAATGCCACATTTAAGAAGGGACCTTGTGAGCGGTGTACATATCGCTTTCCGATATGGAGAAATGACTGACACGGTCCAGCGACTCGTCCACTTCGACCCTTCTCCTTCAACCTTCATTTTCCCTCAGGAATCAAAGTCGTCATCATTCTTCTCTTCACAGTGGCGATGTTGACCAACGTCATCATCAGTGTCTTTTAGAAGCTGTGCCTCCTCCACCAGGTGCCATTGGCTCCAGAAGATGAACTTCTTTTCCCATGACATGTAAGTGACCCACATTTTCTTTTTTTTTCATCTTTTTTTCATCTCAATTCTCGTCTTTTATCACCTCTCTAATATCCTCCGGTGCGGCCATACGCTTTCCAGTTTCATGGCATCATAATGTGAGGGCTGGGTCCTGGATATGAGAATATTCCAGGATAAAGGTTTCCACGACAGTCTGGACTTTGCCAGCCAGACTGGAAAGCAGGTGGCACATCTAACACATCCCGTCGCCTAGAACGCCACCTGCGCTGGAACAGCTGTGCTCAGAGCAGCTGGACCTTACATATCCGTGACCAAGAATCCTGGAACAGTGCAGCCTGGAACAGTGCAGCCTGGAACAGTGCAGACTGAACTACAACACCTGACTCCTTCAGCGACCCTGGAGAGACGATTTGTGGCTTCCAATTGGTCGACTGATCCACCACCATCCCTGAACATCACATTCCCAACACCTGTGTCTGTGGCATACACGAAGACTAACGAGGGAGTCCCTCCTGTCACTCATGAGCCCAAACAAGGTTTTGCAGCCAATTCCAAAAGACAGCCGAAGCCTAGAGAGGAAGTGTGACAATTCTCAACATCTTGCAAATATGATATCATGCACTCACATGATCAACTGGTGTAGTGAGGATATGAAAAGAGGATGACAGACGCCACACACACCAGTTAGTCATTTCAGTTTACCACTTGTTGTGCTCTACTGGTCATTCTCATGCTGAAGACCAGTGCTGGAAGGAGGAGGAGGAGGTGGGGTCGACGAACTGGCCCGTGTCGCGTGGCCAGCACCAATTATCAGACACACACACACACACACACACACACACACACACACACACACACACACACACACACACACGCACACACACACACCCACACACACATACATACACACATACACACACACACACACATACACACATACACAAATACATATGTGGAGGCTAAGGTGAAGATTAGTAAGGGTTTTCAGAAAAGAGGAGTGAATGTTGGGGTGAAGAAGGTGGTGAGAGTAAGTGAGCTTGGGAAGGAGACCTGTGTGGGGAAGTACCAGGAGAGACTGTGTACAGAATGGAAAAAGGTGAGAACAATGGAAGTAAGGGGAGTGGGGGAGGAATGGGATGTATTTAGGGAATCAGTGATGGATTGCGCAAAAGATGCTTGTGGCATGAGAAGAGTGGGAGGTGGGCTGTTTAGAAAGGGTAGTGAGTGGTGGGATGAAGAAGTAAGAGTATTAGTGAAAGAGAAGAGAGAGGCATTTGGACGATTTTTGCAGGGAAAAAATGCAATTGAGTGGGAGAAGTATAAAAGAAAGAGACAGGAGGTCAAGAGAAAGGTGCAAGAGGTGAAAAAAAGGGCAAATGAGAGTTGGGGTGAGAGACTATCAGTAAATTTTAGGGAGAATAAAAAGATGTTCTGGAAGGAGGTAAATAGGGTGCGTAAGACAAGGGAGCAAATGGGAACTTCAGTGAAGGGCGTAAATGGGGAGGTGATAACAAGTAGTGGTGATGTGAGAAGGAGATGGAATGAGTATTTTGAAGGTTTGTTGAATGTGTCTGATGACAGAGTGGCAGATATAGGGTGTTTTGGTCGTGGTGGTGTGCAAAGTGAGAGGGTTAGGGAAAATGATTTGGTAAACAGAGAAGAGGTAGTAAAAGCTTTGCGGAAGATGAAAGCCGGCAAGGCAGCAGGTTTGGATGGTATTGCAGTGGAATTTATTAAAAAAGGGGGTGACTGTATTGTTGACTGGTTGGTAAGGTTATTTAATGTATGTATGACTCATGGTGAGGTGCCTGAGGATTGGCGGAATGCGTGCATAGTGCCATTGTACAAAGGCAAAGGGGATAAGAGTGAGTGCTCAAATTACAGAGGTATAAGTTTGTTGAGTATTCCTGGTAAACTATATGGGAGGGTATTGATTGAGAGGGTGAAGGCATGTACAGAGCATCAGATTGGGGAAGAGCAGTGCGGTTTCAGAAGTGGTAGAGGATGTGTGGATCAGGTGTTTGCTTTGAAGAATGTATGTGAGAAATACTTAGAAAAGCAAATGGATTTGTATGTAGCATTTATGGATCTGGAGAAGGCATATGATAGAGTTGATAGAGATGCTCTGTGGAAGGTATTAAGAATATATGGTGTGGGAGGCAAGTTGTTAGAAGCAGTGAAAAGTTTTTATCGAGGATGTAAGGCATGTGTACGTGTAGGAAGAGAGGAAAGTGATTGGTTCTCAGTGAATGTAGGTTTGCGGCAGGGGTGTGTGATGTCTCCATGGTTGTTTAATTTGTTTATGGATGGGGTTGTTAGGGAGGTAAATGCAAGAGTCCTGGAAAGAGGGGCAAGTATGAAGTCTGTTGGGGATGAGAGAGCTTGGGAAGTGAGTCAGTTGTTGTTCGCTGATGATACAGCGCTGGTGGCTGATTCATGTGAGAAACTGCAGAAGCTGGTGACTGAGTTTGGTAAAGTGTGTGGAAGAAGAAAGTTAAGAGTAAATGTGAATAAGAGCAAGGTTATTAGGTACAGTAGGGTTGAGGGTCAAGTCAATTGGGAGGTGAGTTTGAATGGAGAAAAACTGGAGGAAGTGAAGTGTTTTAGATATCTGGGAGTGGATCTGTCAGCGGATGGAACCATGGAAGCGGAAGTGGATCATAGGGTGGGGGAGGGGGCGAAAATTTTGGGAGCCTTGAAAAATGTGTGGAAGTCGAGAACATTATCTCGGAAAGCAAAAATGGGTATGTTTGAAGGAATAGTGGTTCCAACAATGTTGTATGGTTGCGAGGCGTGGGCTATGGATAGAGTTGTGCGCAGGAGGATGGATGTGCTGGAAATGAGATGTTTGAGGACAATGTGTGGTGTGAGGTGGTTTGATCGAGTAAGTAACGTAAGGGTAAGAGAGATGTGTGGAAATAAAAAGAGCGTGGTTGAGAGAGCAGAAGAGGGTGTTTTGAAATGGTTTGGGCACATGGAGAGAATGAGTGAGGAAAGATTGACCAAGAGGATATATGTGTCGGAGGTGGAGGGAACGAGGAGAAGAGGGAGACCAAATTGGAGGTGGAAAGATGGAGCGAAAAAGATTTTGTGTGATCGGGGCCTGAACATGCAGGAGGGTGAAAGAAGGGCAAGGAATAGAGTGAATTGGAGCGATGTGGTATACAGGGGTTGACGTGCTGTCAGTGGATTGAATCAAGGCATGTGAAGCGTCTGGGGTAAACCATGGAGGGCTGTGTAGGTATGTATATTTGCGTGTGTGGACGTGTGTATGTACGTGTGTATGGGGGTTGGGCCATTTCTTTCGTCTGTTTCCTCGCGCTACCTCGCAAACGCGGGAGACAGCGACAAAGTATAAAAAAAAAAAAAAAAAAAAAAAAAAAAAAAAAAAATATATATATATATATATATATATATATATATATATTCCTATGAGTACATGGGGAAAAATGAAACACGAGAAGTTCCCAAGTGCACTTTCGTGTAATAATCACATCATCAGGGGAGACACAAGAGAGAAATATAACAGTCAGTTGATATACATCGAAGAGACGAAGCTAGGACGCTTGCTATATCTCATGGCTCACATGTTTTCCTTTCATTACTCCCTTTAAAGTTCTAGCAGTTTACCTGCCTTTCAGAGCTCTCTTTGATATCGCAACCTTCGCCCTACCATCTTGGCTGGAAGTACAACCCAAATATTGACATTCCCGTGACCCCCTCCCTCCCTCCCTCAAGTTCCTGTCCATACACATACACACACACACACACACAGACCTCACATAGTCCAAGAAGTTCCACTCCTCCATTACCTTAATGTCGTACACCCTCACTCGTGCCGTGCGTTAATACCTCATATAAATGAGAAGCCCCCAAATCATCTCCTCCTCCTCCTCCTCCTCCTCCTCCTCATCTTCCTCTTCTTCCTCTTCTTCTTCTTCTTCACCTTTGTGTCTAAACTCCTCAGACGAATCCATCCCTTCCCGTTTATCAAGTGATCATCTGAGACCAGTGAGTCTGCCCGGCTTTGCATTAGCTCCTCATCTCGTCTCGGCTCGAGGATTCACACCATCTCGTCTCGGCTCGAGGACCCACACCATCTCGTCCCGGCTCGAGGACCCACACCATCTCATGATGGCTGGTCATCGCCGTCTCTCATCTGAGATTAGGTATATGTCAGAGAAACACACGTCGACGTAATAGTGATGCTTGATTCCTCCCTTTCTCCTTCTCTCTCTCTCTCTCTCTCTCTCTCTCTCTCTCTCTCTCTCTCTCTCTCTCTCTCTCTCTCTCTCTCTCTCTCTCTCTCTCTCTCTCTCTCTCTACCAAGTGGCCGTCTGTCTCGACAGACAGACTCTTCAACCGAATCAAGAAATTCATCCCACTCACACAATAGGTTCTTTCCTTTCTCTTCCCCTCCCCCACCCCACACACACGCACACACTTCTCGTGCTTGAATTCTCCCCCAAGTCACCAACCATTCTTCTAGAATAACTTGGTGACACAGCGGACACACACACACACACACACACACACACACACACACACACACACACACACACACAAACATTCTCTCCCTCTCTCTTCACCATTATCTCGGCTGGACAGCGTCACAGGGGGAGAGGTTGGGGGTGGGGAGGTTAGTTGGTGGGTGGGTTGGTGGGGAGGGGGGGGAGGAGCTCAGTGTCACGTCAGTGTGAGCATTGTTGCCCACGCTCGTCCCTCACAACACTCGTGCATGTCCTCCTCATTAACCCAGCCTCACACAATTCGCCTTCAGGACTTTCCCTTCCCCCATCCTCTCTCCTTCTCATCATTTACAAACGCTGCCTCCATTTTCTGTTGTCGTTTCTCTCACAGTCATGCTCCCTCACTGTAAATTAATTTCTTTCTCCCACGCTGAACGACATTTCTATTTCAATTTACGTAATTTTCTTGTTTATTTCTTCCTCTGCCATGGGTCTCAGCGTAACCCCATAAACTGTGCTGATATTAAACCTGTTTGTAGTCTCATTTTGGAACTAACCTTTTCATATCTTTACCCCCAAGACTATTGTCTGGCATTCAGAGCCAATATATCTATTCATATATGTATCATATACACATTGTGATATAGGAAGGCGAGAGCGGTTGGTGGCACAGGAGTTCATAATTCTTTGAGGCTATGAAATTAAAAAGTTTTCAGATTAGATAAGGTGCGTCGTGAGGAATTAGAGTGATTAAGTCTAGTATATAAACGAGGCGGACGTTATGTTAGCAGGGTGGATGTGGGGTCCAGTCGGCGGAGGGAGAGAGAGAGAGAGAGAGAGAGAGAGAGAGAGAGAGAGAGAGAGAGAGAGAGAGAGAGAGAGAGAGTTCTGAGTCTAAAGCAATTCCTCAAGGACGGAGTTCAACTTTAGTGCTAAGAATGATTAAGTTGAGAACTTTTGGGCGTTCTCTTTTCACTCCTTGAGCGCGATGCCACGACCCTTGACCACGACGGTACGATCCTTGACGAAGACGTTACGACCCTTGACCACCGCGGTCGTAATGGCCATTAGGTACAAAGGCTGGCCTAGCCTTTGACCAGACCCTTAGCGGATCAAGTCAAAGGCTAGGCTATCGTAACGCTAAGGGTCGTACCGTCATGCTCAAGGGTGGTATCGTCGTGCTAAAGGGTCGTACCGTCGTGCTCAAAGGTTGTACCGCCTCCAAGGTCGTACTGTCGTGCTCAAAGGTCGTACCGTCGTGCTCAAGGGCTCTAGAAGTTAAGGTCCAAACTTGTGAAGATTGGGGAGTTGGGTCAGTGATGAACACCTAGCGAGTCTGTAATGTCTTGGAAGTTCCCCCTTGGTGTACACTCACCAACACCTGTTTTAGATTTCACGTAGGAATTAAACTTTTATCCCCACACACCGAGCGATACTATAACGAAAGTGGATTTGCTTCTGAAACCTTTAAAAAAAACGAAGAAAGGAATAAAGATTATCCAAATGGCTGACACGAACGATTCTGGGGCCGATATAATTCAGGATACATGAATAATAACTGAAAGATCAGTAATTCACTGGGAGAAAGAATATCAAATTCAGTTAGATTAATACGATATTCACACCTTACGTTCGTGTCTATTTCATGATGATATTTCTGGATACACTGAAGTACTGACTGCGAAATTTGAGCCGTATTTCGCCTCGTATTTTCTCATATGCCCACCACAGATGTGTAATATCCTGCTCGACCTTTTGGCTCTGTTTGCTACCGACCAGTCTAACTGTAGGTTGATTTCTAGGGTTTCTAGTCGCCCTGGGGCGTTGACCAGCGAGTGAGGAGGGTTGGGGGAAGGGAGAGTGAGTGTGTATACCAAGGGAGGAAGTATGGAGGCGAGTGCACGGAATGTGGGATCGATAACACACTCATGTCCCAGGTTGTGTGTGTGGGACCTCGCCATGTCCCGAATGAGGGTCACCTCCAGACCTACTTTCTCTTCAAGCTTTTCCTCTCTCTCTCTCTCTCTCTCTCTCTCTCTCTCTCTCTCTCTCTCTCTCTCTCTCTCTCTGAGCCTCTTACCCTATCTCCTCTTATCCTTCGTCTCTTCCTTATCTTATCTCCCTACTGCGTCTTTATCTCTCTCTCTCTCTCTCTCTCTCTCTCTCTCTCTCTCTCTCTCTCTCTCTCTCTCTCTCTCTCTCTCTCTCTCTCTCTCTCTCTCCGCTCACCAACGCCAGAGGGAGTTGTGTGAGACGTGGCAGGAAGGAAGTGTTGGGCTGGGCGGACGTCTTCTGTACCTTGACAGCTCCCAGCTGGTACTGAGCTTCTAGGACGGAGGGGAGCTGGGTTATATAGGCTTTGTTCAGATTCCAGGATGGACGAGAGCTGGGTTCTCTTGGCTTTGTTCAGATCCCAGGATGGAGGAGGGCTGGGTTAGCGAGACTTTGTTCAGATCCAAGGATGGACCAGAACTGGGTTATCAGGGGTTCTGTTTTGATTCCAGGATGAAGGAGACCTGGGTTATTGGAGGCTTTGCTCAAACACTGGGTGGCTTCGTCAGCTTGGATCATTCTCTCTCTCTCTCTCTCTCTCTCTCTCTCTCTCTCTCTCTCTCTCTCTCTCTCTCTCTCTCTCTCTCTCTCTCTCTCTCTCTCGGTTTAGCTTAATGCCGGATTTATACATGAAGACCCACAACTCTTGGTTTTTTTGGTCGTGGGAGGGAAGAAGGACCTAGAGACAGACAGACAGACAGACAGACAGGCAGGCAGACAGTGACAGAGACAGAGAGACAGACAGACAGACAGGCAGACAGTGACAGAGACAGAGTGCAAGCCATGGTACCCAATGGTCGAAACCTTGCATTCAAGGGAGGCTAACCTTTTCCATCATTGTTTCCCCACACGACCTGTCTCTTCCATCACTCCCTCTCCCATCCATCCCCGTCCCTGTTTACCCCCCTTCCCCTTCCCCAGGATGGATGCCACTATCTTCCTCTCCAACTTGCAAGTAATGCTCTTTCTCCCCTTACAACTCATCACCATCCAATTGTGAGTTAACTCACTCACTCTCGTGCAGCAACTGATAGATTAAAACCAGCGCCTCCGATGCTTCAGTCAAGATCGGACTGATTCGTTCTTGTTGCTGAGGAAGCCATGGTCTTGCACACGGCTCTTATAGCTATAAGTACAAAAACAATCGCATATCATTTGTTTCTATCTGCTTCTACGTGGCTTATAGACTCTAGGATTCCCTTCTTTCACCTTCCCGTGAGGAGGAAGAAATGATCCCTTGGGGTCAGAATATTATTATTGGTCTATATATCTCACATGTTTTATGTACTTCAACATTCCTCGAGAGAGCATGTGTCACATTACTGGTAGCGAGGACTCTGTTGTCTTGGGGGGGGGGGGAAATACGTTCCTGTTAATGGAAGATAAACAGGGACTGTTCATACTAAACTCACAACGGGAGCGCGTTGAAGGAGGGTTCAGACTTGTGATGTTGGGGGTTCGAATCCCTCCCTCCACACCGCTACTGTGTGGAAGTCTCTTTAAATGAAGGTAAACAAAACGAAAGTGTTTACAGGTAAGGGTTGGATCTGTTTTCACACTTCTCACCCTGATGTTTGAGTATGTTTACTTAATTATAATTTCAAGTACACACTCGTGATTTGAGTTCATGTCTGAGGTATTGAGGACATCGGAAAATGAAGCAAAACTTACATACGGTAGAATGAATAGATAAATGAATAACTGAGGCAAATAACTTGGTTGTATTAACGTTTCATTTTTTCCAACAGAAGTATTTCAATGGGAAATGTTAATTAATGTAAAGTTTCATTTTGGGTATGCAGACTGTTGTGGAACCTGATTAAACTGTAGAACATTATTAAAGATTTGCAAGATAATTGAGGCGAAAGTTGTAATTAGCATGTTTTGTTTGTGCTGTGTTCGTGCTCTGTGTGTGTGTGTGTGTGTGTGTGTGTGTGTGTGTGTGTGTGTGTCTGTTAACTTCTTCGATGCCGGTTTCTTTCAATGCTCTATCGATACATTTATCTATATGTATATATTTGTCTATCTATGTATCCGTATGTATGTATGTCTGTATATCTATCCCTCTATAGGAATGCATGTTCATTAATCAATCTCTCTGTCTATATATACGCATGTGTGTGTGTGTGTGTGTGTGTGTGTGTAATACCTCCTGACCCCCAAAGGACGAACTCAACAATACATTTCCCAGACGAAGAACTACACACAGGAAACGCAGTTCGTTCAGAGAGTCAAAAATACATTCAACGAACGGAAGGCCAACGATAAATTCTGAGAAATTACCCTGAGAAATGGCATGAAGGACTAAGAGTTTACGAGTAAAGTTCGAGAAGAGTCAGCAGGTCTCTGAATTTGTAAGTAAAGTCATGATGAAAAGTCAGGGGTCAAGACTTTATAAGTAGAGTCCTGTGCAGTCTAGGATCGGGACTTGTTAAGTAACATTGAGGAGTTATGTTCTTGTAAGTAACGTCATGAAGAGTTATGAGTCAGGATTTTATAAGTAGTGTCATGGACAAGGACCATGACTTTATAAGTAGAGTCTTGGAAAGGTAAGGGATCTGTACTTTATAAGTGATATCAGTAAACATCAAGGATTCTTTAAGTACTACTATAAACAATGTCTTTATAAGTAAAGTCATAAAGAATCTGTAGTAAGGACTTTGTAAGTACAGCTACGAATAATCAATAGTTCAAGACTTCATAAGCGAAGCCCAGAACAGTCAGTGGTTCGGAACATTACAAGTAAAACCATGAAACCTCAGCAATTTAAGACTTTCGAAGCCAAGTCCTGATCCATATATATATGACAACTTCAACAAACTTGGAACAAAAAGACGAAATTTATATGGATAATAATTCAAGAGGAAAACAGTTTAAAGTCTTGGGTTTGAAGCTTTGGAGTCGTGGCTTGGAAACAGAAACACAAACTCGAGGCTGGAATGCTTCGGTGAGGAGTGGTTCACGCCCGAACGCACCCGGTCAATGAAGCAGTCCCGTTCACAATGAACCAGTCCCGCTCACTTGATGGTTACTTGAGGCACTGCAACGCTTGTGATATGGCCCTTTATTATCACAGTGGCCAACCTCGTAATTGGTCAGTTGGCCACGGAACCAGAGAACGAACAGACGAAGGAGGAAAGGAAAGAGGAGAGGAGATGAATAGTGCAGGGAGATAAAGACGGGATAGAACTATAGTTCTGGAACAGATGAGGATTCATATTCGTAACTTGTGGTGTCTTAGTGTTGATGTCTGACCAGTTTGACCCTGTGTTACCCATCTTCTATCCATTCTGTTGGATCGTCTATCGATTCAGCTGTCAATCTATCATACATCAACTGATCCATAACACTCAATTTTTTTCTTGACCAGTTTTCAAAACAATGTTAATGTCAATGATACAGTATTTCGTTCATGTATCGAATTGTCTACTCGTTCATATACATGTGGATGTGGTAGATAAACAAGCTAGTTACATCAATTATGTAGAGTGTATATCAAACAACACAAACCAAACAACACAAACAAAATTATCAGCCATAAGCCATAAAGTCATATCAAAGTCAAGTGAAACAAATAAAAAAAACAGACACCCAGAGAAATACATAAGAAAACAGAGCAAACACAAACACGTAAGGAAGCAAACAGCCAAACAACACATGATACGGGAGGAGACAGAGCAAACAGGGAGGTAAACAACAACACCCACCCTGTAGGGAGATATCAAAGTGTCTCCCTGGACGCTCGTAAGGGCCATTTGTGTGTTGTGAGAGCGACCGTTGTAGATCCACGGGTGTTTGATGTTGTCAGGGTGAACCTGGGGCGCTGGTGGCAAAGGAGGAGGGACGGTGGTGGCAGACGGGTGGAGGGAGACGGTGGCAGACAAGGAAAGATGATGGTGGCAGAGAGGAAGGAGGAAGACGGGGGGAGGAAGAGAGTGGTGGCAGGGAAGGCTAAGGGGAACCA
>NC_092257.1:15492912-15500412 GCF_036320965.1 Panulirus ornatus | reverse complement strand
CTTCTGTTCCTGTAACTAACACACACACACACACACACACACACACACACACACACACACACACACACACACAAGGCAAAACACTGGGGGAAAATAATTATTGCTCCGCGAGAAGACAGAATAATAACATTAATTTTTCCCCCAGGAGGAAGAGGAGGAAGAGGAGGAGGAAGGAACTTTACGGTAACTGGAAGGTGGAAAAAGTGGTTTTTTTTTTACCAGGTGAGTCTCTAGTGGACAATTGTGGTCTTGCTGGTGAGAGTTTGTCTTACTGAAACACGTTCGTTGTAGTATGTACTTATGTATATATATATATATATATATATATATATATATATATATATATATATATATATATATATATATATATATATATATTATAGTATATCATATTTAACCGCCGTCTCCCGCGTTAGCGAGGTAGCGCAAGGAAATAGACGAGGAATGGCCCAATCTACCCACGTACACATGTATATACATAAACGCCCACACACGCACATATACATACATATACATGTCACCGTATACATACATATACATATATACACATTTACATACCCATACTTGCTGCCTTCATCCATATATATAAAAGCAACTTTCCTCCCATCCCCATCTGAAGCATAGTTTTACCTATACCCGCACACACACACACACACAGACACACACACACACACACACACACACACACACACACACACACACACATCGGGTTTTTACCAAGACGACCAAGAAAAAGAATCTCCCAGCGAGAGAGCCTTTGTTGACCGTCTCAAGACTGATCGTTTTTACCTCAATTTCTTTACTTCTTCTTCCCCCCTCCTCCTCCTCCTCCTCCTCCTCCTCCTCCTCCTCCTCCTGTCTCTCCGAGGAGAGTGTTTGTACTTTACCTGGAAAATTCTATTACACTGAGGTGGTTTCCTACTGGTCGTGTGGTTGAAAGGGGGGGTTCGAACCCATCCACTGTGAGTAGGTTAAGATTGTCCTATCAGGATGTAAAGGCTGGGAGATCACCTTGTGGGGTTGCTGGCTGGTGAGGTTTACGTAAGGATGTTGCAAGATATTGCTGGAAAGGTGTGGAGTAGGAGGAGTGGGGGTTGGGGTGGGTTGGTTGGGGTGTGAGGTGGAGGTGTGAGGTTGGGGATGAGGGAGCCTGCTTGGTGCTGTGCGTCCTCATAGATCGTCTGGACGGAGCGGGGAAGGCTCTTGGGCGTGTGAGGGAGACTTAGACGGGAAAACAGACATAGAGAGAGAGCAACAGACAGACAGACAGACACAGACAGACAGACAAACAAGGAAAGAGAGAGACAGACAGACAAAACTGGAGATAAAGAGAGTGAAGGTGATAATCCGAGCAGTAAATATAAGAACCATGCAAGGAAAAAAATAAAAAGAACCTCCAAAAAAGTAATAAAAACACAGCCAAAGAAAATACTAATAGAAAACAGAAATAAAAACACATAGAGATGTAATCTGTAAGAAGGTGATCTAGCGTGTCGCCTTGCCTCTCCTTGTGAGATCCTCGAGCCATTGACCCTGTGATATCCAGCAGTTCTCTTACATATTTCAAGCATCCAGCTGCTGCAGGGGTCTGTCGTCATGAGCGCCATCATCTTGCGTCCTGTGGGCTGTCATATATCTTCGTTTACGACGACGATCTGCGACACTTGGAATCTACTTTATTGGATTGTTTGGTGTGTGGTGGTGTGTGTGTGTGGTGGTGTGTGGTGATGTGTGGTGTGTGTGTGTGGTGGTGTGTGTGTGGTGGTGTGTGGTGGTGTGTGTTGGAGTGAGGGAGTTGTAGGGTGGAGGGTAGTGGTTACGTGGAGTTGGGTGGTAGGTGGAAGGCTTCTTAATTCAATGGTTTGCTTAGAGGGTCATGAGGCTGAGGACGTGTGTATTGCTGGGTTAGCGTCAGGAACATTAGGTGATGTTGTGTGGGTATGAGGGTACTGATGTAGGGGTATGAGGTGGGATAGTGTGAGTATATCCTGATATACTGCAGAGGTATATGTAAGGTAGAGCTCAGTATCTACGGAGGTATGATCAGTGGTATAACCCAGGAGGTTAAATCTCCTACGATGATACAACCAACTCAAGTAGAAAGCTGGTTTATGTTCCCTGTTAAAAACGTGTAACGAAAACACAGTTGCCAGACCCTCAGCTGGAGTTATAAAGTTAAGTAGGATTCTCAGCGAAGCAGAGTTTCGTTCCGTTCAAAATTCTTGAACAGGATCTTGACGTATGATGGAGTGTGACCTTTTGACTTGACCTTTTTAAGGCCTGACTTTTGACCTAAGCTTGAAGAGTCGAGTTAAAGGTCGTGCCATCATAGTCAAGGGTAGTGTCTTCTTACTCTCACAGGGATATTCACACGACCCCAGAGAATCTCTCACGACCCCAGAGATGCTCTCACGACCCCAGGGATGTCTCATGATACTTGGGATGTTCCCACAATCACTGGGGATGTGCTCATGCACCCCAGAGAGTCAGGGATCGTGAAAACCCCAGCAGGAGACGCCCGGGATCTTCTTACATTTCCTGGAGGTGTGGACCACGAACCCCACAGCTCAGGGACGCGCCAGGGATAAAGCCCCTATTCAGCACGTCAGGGCAGATGTATCCCAGCTGAAGAGCTTTCCACCAACCCTCCGGGGATATGATATCATCCCATAGCGAATGGTGGGTGGGGGAGGAACCTTCTGCTGTACTATCCTGTCTCCATCTATAGTGATGGGTGGGGAGGAACCCTCTACCTTACTATCCTGTCTCCATCTATAGTGATGGGTGGGGAGGAACCCTCTACCTTACTATCCTGTCTCCATCTATAGTGATGGGTGGGGAGGAACCCTCTACCTTACTATCCTGTCTCCATCTATAGTGATGGGTGGGGAGGAACCCTCTACCTTACTATCCTGTCTCCATCTATAGTGATGGGTGGGGAGGAACCCTCTACCTTACTATCCTCTCTCCATCTATAGTGATGGGTGGGGAGGAACCCTCTACCTTACTATCCTGTCTCCATCTATAGTGATGGGTGGGGAGGAACCCTCTACCTTACTATCCTGTCTCCATCTATAGTGATGGGTGGGGAGGAACCCTCTACCTTACTATCCTGTCTCCATCTATAGTGATGGGTGGGGAGGAACCCTCTACCTTACTATCCTGTCTCCATCTATAGTGATGGGTGGGGAGGAACCCTCTACCTTACTATCCTCTCTCCATCTATAGTGATGGGTGGGGAGGAGCCTTCTACTTTAGTATCCTGTCTCCATCTATAGTGGTGGGTAGGGAGGAACCTTCTACTTTAGTATCCTGTCTCCATCTATAGTTTAGGGTGGGGAGGACCCTTCTACTTTGCTATCCTGTCTCCATCTATAGTGATGGGTGGGAAGGAGCCTTCTACTTTACTATCCTGTCTCCATCTATAGTGATGGGTGGGAAGGAGCCTTCTACTTTACTATCCTGTCTCCATCTATAGTGATGGGTGGAGAGGAACCTTCTACTTTACTACCCTGTCTCCACCTATAGTGATGGGTAGAAAGGAGCCCCTCTGCTTTACTATCCTGTCTTTATCTATATACATTAAGACTTAAGGATACTATTACTATCCTCCGGCGGATAACCTGGCCATAGACCATCGGAAGGTCTTCTGGTACCTGATTCTCCCAACGTTCCCATGGTCTGTATTTCACCAGGCGTCTCCGTCACCTTACTGGTGGTGTATGTCAAGTTGGTCCTGCAGCTTATTATTGACAGTTCGTCCCACAGATCAGCCAGCGTCCCTCATCCTCCTCACAGTGTGGCCACCACCCCTCATCCCCCTCACAGTGTGGCCACCACCCCTCATCCTCCTCACAGTGTGGCCACCACCCCTCATCCTCCTCACAGTGTGGCCACCACCCCTCATCCTCCTCACAGTGTGGCCACCACCCCATCATCCTCCTCACAGTGTGGCCACCACCCCTCATCCCCCTCACAGTGTGGCCACCACCCCTCATCCCCCTCACAGTGTGGCCACCACCCCTCATCCCCCTCACAGTGTGGCCACCACCCCCTCATCCTCCTCACAGTGTGGCCACCACCCCCTCATCCTCCTCACAGAGTGGCCAGCGTCCTTCATCCTCCTGACACTGTGGCCACCACCCCTCATCCTCCCCCAAAGATTGGCCAGCGTCCCTCACCCCCCTGCACAAGAGGGCCTCTCGTCCGGCTGGGTTATCAAAGTTTGTAACGTTTCCCGCGAAAAATTCTCCATAAGCAAGACGCTGCCAGACAGGAGTGGGGAAATACTTCTTGTCAACCAAACTTTGCCTTTGCTCTGGCTTCCCAAAGTATCCAGGAAAGAAAAAATTATATATAACACACTAAATAAGCTTCCTAACTTTTATGATGTCTTCCAAAGATTCTTTTTTTTCTCTCTTCTCTTTCCAGTGGAGGAAGGAGGGGGGGACAAAGATAATTCAGAGTGTATAATAAGGACTTTAATAAGCGCTTTTACAAACTACAGGACAATGATGATGAACGAAATGTAAGCGTATATGGCGAGTTATGTTTACACACACACACACACACACACACACACACACACACACACACACACACACAGCTGGCACAAGGGGAAACAAACAAACAAGTAATTGGGAAATAATAGTGATGCATGAGGAGGGTCGAGTGTGTGTGGGTGGAGGGGCGGGTGGGAGGGAAGGGAGGGGTACACTGAAGGGAACAGATGCGAAGGGAAGAGATGAGGACAAGAGATGAGAAAGGGGTAAGATCTGAATACAGCAGAAGAGACATGGTGGGATGGACGTGGGGATATAAGGGAAAGACAAATGACAGAAGACTTGATGTTCAATGTCGAGGCTATCGAATCCAATCCTGTTCCAAAAATCTCAACCCTGCTCATAGATTCCAATCCTGCTTCTTAGATTCCAATCCTGTTCCATAGTGTCAACCCTTCTTCATAGATTCCAATCCTGTTCCATAGATCTCAATCCTGTCTGTTAGATTCCAATCTTGATACGACGCTACAAATCCTGTTCATTAGATTCGACCCTGTCCTTTGATTCAAATCCTGCTTCGAAGACACCTCGTGGAAGGAGAAGCCTTTGATTTATTTTTCGCACTTGATGATATATGATGATATATCTATTTGGAGATATAGAAAGTAATGGATCATCAGTGAGTCTAATCATCAAGTAGTTACAGCAAACAGGCATCCTTGCTAGAGAAATATAGATCGCTAATGACTGTAGTTTTAATACATCAGCTGATGTGGAATGAAACAGCTTGGTATAACAGTATGAATTACGTTAACAGATTATTCACTGTTATCAAGATATACATATATGTATATATAGAAAATGGGCTTTGGCCTTGAGAGTGAATTATGTCATTCGTGGGAAAAAAAAAAAGGGAGAATTGGGTAGATAAAGTAGAATTCAAATGACAGAGAACAACCCCATTTCCATCTTCTACCCCATACATGATTACCCTCCCCCTCCCCATATATCATCCCCCTCTCCTTCCTCTTATCCCATCATTCCCTCATCATCATCAACACATACCTCAGGTCACAACACAGTGTTGCCGATAAACACCTTGAGCCACGGTGTTTCAGTTAGACTTTGGCAACACCACAGTGACAACACAATACCATAAGCTCAACACCACCATTCAGGAAGAACACATAACATCCTATCTACATGCCACTCCATCTACATACCACTCCTTCTATATATATTCTTCCCATTTAAATCTACATTCCATCTCTTTTGCTGACTGAAATTCTAGCATAGACATGACGAGAGGCATCAAGTGTAATGTCATCAGAACCAGCTACACGAGACGCATCGACTACATCCTCCTCCAAGGCAGAACCTCTTACACACATACCCTCAGACGATCCTTGAATTAGAACACCCTCCCCTTCCTCCTCCTCCTCCTCCTCGAGTCGAGTATCACTCGAGAAGCTTTAATTTGCGCTTGCTGGGACTCCATCTACGTAGAACAAGCGAGGGAGGAAATGAACCAGCATTCCTTTCCCCCTCCTCCCTCCCTCTCGCTAACATATTACAGGATTAAACAGCCAATAATTTCGTGCAAGTGTAGCCTAAAGGAACGTTTTCGTGGAGAGGGATTCGCTGTGTGTATATACCCAGCAAACGTTGTAGAACAAACATGACTGTATTTGACTGTAGCAACAGTCAACTTCTCTCTGCAAACTGGGCAATTAATTACTTCCATCGTAGACTCAGAGACGAATTCCATAGTAGACTAAGAAGGGAATTACACTGCAAACCAGTTAAGTTATCCATATAATCACTCTATTTATATGATCATTATACATATATGATTATACCTGAAGAAAACACAGTATGAAATATATATATATATATATATATATATATATATAGTTTTGTCCAACTCCTTAAAAAAAAAATTGACTATATTCTTCTTTAGTTTCGTTTTTCTCTTTTTTCTATCACTATTTCCAATGCTCCACTGTGGTGGACTGGCTTTAATGAGGGCTTCTGTCTCTGACACCAGCCTTTGAGGTCGAAAGAAAAGAAAAAAAAATGAAATATGTCATCTGAAAATTTCTTCATTGATATATATATATATATATATATATATATATATATATATATATATATATATATATATATATGAACGCTATTCTATGCTTTCTGTGTACGATTTGGAGCGAGGGTAGGAGCTGGCGTTATAAGAGTAAGCTGGGCAAGAGGAAGGGTGAGAGTGTAAGAGAAATTGGCATTAAATTCGCCCAGACGGGGAGTGAGGGGTAAAAACCGGAGACAAGCGCGGGGGAGAGAGAGGGTTAGAAACCGGACAACCGGGGGGGAGTGAGGTGTAGAAACCAGACAAGTGGGGGAGAGGGTTAAAAACCGGAGAAGAGAAAAGAAGGATTGTGAAAACTGGACAGGCAGGGAAAAGGGTTTTAGAAACCGTATTGGAGAGTAGAAGGACTCTAGAAACCAGAGATATTGGTAGAAAACGTTATAGAACCGGATATGGATGGATAACTGGTTTGGAAAACGAACAGAAGACTGTAGAAACCAGAGAGGCGAGCAGAACTGCTGTAGAAGCCAGATAGTGCGGAGAAGAAGGTTATAGAAACCAAACAGCCAAAGTATAGAGTCTTTAAGAAACCAGAGAGACTAAGAGAATAACTGCGGAAACCAAACAAGCTAAGAGCATATAGATTTAGAAGCCAGACGAGCTACTAGAATAGCTGTAGAAACTAGATAAGCCAATAGAATAGCTGTAGAACCAAGATAATCTAAGAACATACCTGTAGAAACCAGACAATCTTAGAGAGAACAGCCGTAGAAACCAGGCAAGCTTAGAGAGAACAGCCGTAGAAACCAGACAATCTTAGAGAGAACAGCCGTAGAAACCAGGCAAGCTTAGAGAGAACAGCCGTAGAAACCAGACAGGCCGGGAGAACAGCTGCTAGAAACCCGAAGAGGCAAGGGA
>NC_092257.1:15477912-15487912 GCF_036320965.1 Panulirus ornatus | reverse complement strand
GAGTCAAACCCTTCATTATAATGCATGATTACAACTTATAATCATAATGTGTTGTAATTATCTATCACAACATTATCAGTCCTTAGTATAGTGTTTTTAAGGCTTTTATGAGGCAACTTCCCCCACAACCACAACAAGAGAACACATATACCTATTGCCCGGGTTTCATAACCACAACTGTGCAACGCAACCTGTATTTATCATCCAGGCTGCGAAGTTTATTTCCGCGTTCTCTTCTGGGATTCCATTTCCCCCACGTAAACTTCTGACACACAAGTGAATATCCTCGTAAAAAGCTGATAGCCACATCCTAAAACAACTTCCTCTAGCCTCAGATTTTCCCTCCTGTTCTACACATTTTCTGACTGTTTGGTACAGCTATCATTCCACACATTCGAGGTATGTTATGTGCATGATGTTTCAAGATGTCATGATTTATGTAGACTTCTCTGAAAGTAAGATCCTTTTATTTCCTTCTCCTCAATGTCCTTCTTATTCAAATAAACTGCGCCATTTCGTGTCTTAATCTTTCTTATAATGGTTCATAAGTTTCGCTTTTTGTTAAAGAACTCAGTGTCCAAGATTAGATTAGAGTTCTAATACTTAAACGTTTACGTAGACATTAGAATCATGATGTGCAGTAATAGGATCTTTTCCTTTGACTCGACTCCTGGAAATGAAGGAGCTTAGTTCGACATACATTAAGGGTGTGTGGTATTAGAATCGTCTTTAACACCTGAAGAAGGTGTTGAAAGATTTCTTTTTCTTTTCGACTGTTTGATGTTGTTTGATTTTGACGGTCTTAATGACCCCTGGCAGTTGATAGGCCAGCACGAACGTTTCCCCATGATCATCATAACAAACTAAGATCGACATCAATGTATGATTACCAGCAACCGTCAGTGGCCATGTCTGACTGATTGATGCCACGACGTCATTCCTAATGGAGAATTTAATTTCCAGTACGTATCTATGGCTAAAGTCACCCCTGAGTGAGAGATGGAATATACTAGGAAAACAAGTCTGTAAAAAATGTCACTCAGGGCCATCAAGGGCTTATGTAAAATTCTGAAGAGTGAAATTGTCTAGTTGGGCTTATGTTAGACTGGAAGTTAAAAGAGAAGGGGCAGTTTAAGTGTTATTTCCTGAGTGTATCATGTGGCAGATGACTGACGCAAGTGTATACGACAACCAGTGTTCATGTTGGTTGTGTGGTTGAGAAGGAACATCTTTGTATGGATGATCAGTGATTGTTTATTCTATGTGGTTATGGAGGACGAGTAATAATGACTTCATTCACAATTTTCTAAGATTATGAAGAATTTATTAGGTCGACTACAGATGTGAGAGAGGCAAGTGTGGGTACATTCGAGCTGTGAAGGATGTGGATCATTCTTTTAGAAGGGATTTGATTAAAGAACTGATAGAAAAGTTAGCGGCTCAGGTAAGTAGGTTGGAGAAAGTTATAAGACAAGTGTCTGCCTGCGTGCGTGTGTGTGTGTGTGTGTGTGTGTGTGTGTGTGTGTGTGTTCCTCGTCCCTTCCTCTTACCGTCCCTTCCTCCTATCCTCCACCGTCCACACACAGCACAGTCTCTTCTATCTCTCTCCTTCTATCCACACGTCCTTACCCCTCTATCCCTCATGATTCCCAGCTATATTTTTTCTCCTCCAATCCTATTCCGGATTTCTCTCTGTGTACCCCCGCCTCATTTCCATCACAATATCCATCTTCCATCATACTATCCCTCTTCCATCACAATATCCCTCTTCCATCACATTTTTTTCTTTTTTCCATCACAATTTCCTCCCTTCCATTAATTACCCAGACGATCACCACTCCTTTCGCCATATCTACCCTCCCCCTTACATTTCCTCCCCACTCATTTAACTCTCCCTTTTAACACCCCTTCTCCCCCGTCTCTCCTCCCGCTCCCCCAGCCAGGTCACCGGCTGTGCCAAGGCGAGGCATCACAACTCGCCTCTGATGAAGAGATTGGGAGCTTTTAGTCCAGTATAGACGAGGCTCTCGCCAGAATCCTCAAGACCTCTCCTCGCCATCTCCGAACTTATCAATTTCAGCGACTCTTACCGAAATGGCTTCGTTTTTGGCTTATGCGCCCTGGGGAGGAAGTTATACGTTCTGGGGAGGAAGTTATATGCTTTAGGAGAGGAAGTTAAGGAGAATATATACAGGGATTTCGGACCCCACGTCGAAGTAAATTGACCCGTTCTCCGACTGTTTGGATCCCATATGACAACCTCTTGATGTAAATCAACATAGACTCTGTTTACGGGAAAGAATTTAGCCTTACGGTGGCTTAGTATGAAGAAAGAATTTTATCTAATCAGCTTAGGGCTACATTAGAGTTTTAGAGTGAAATTGATATAGTAATACATGTTATGAGGTGAAAATGTTACTCCGTAAGAAAACTAGTTTTGCTACGTATCAAACACAGTCTGAAATAAACATGGCTTTTTTATTGTAGTATTGATTAAGTCGTCGATCGCCGCAATGCCGAATTTGTTTACGTTTGGATTAGCAAATATTTGAGCGTTACTTCTTATGATATTCAGTAAGACAAACGAGAGCCAAGAAATAGTCACTAGATATGATATACTTTAAGATAGGAACGTAACTAAGGAGAAACGAAGCATAGAATAGAGAAGTGGGTCGTACACAAAGATAATGACAAAGATAAGCTAACCCCCAAACGTCTTGGGAAAAAAAGTAAGAATCTGACGCTAGATGGTGTTGTCATCGCATTGTTGACATCTTGACGTGCTTTTAAAGGGCCGTTCAGTGTTTATGTTTTGGAGTTAAATACCACACCTGAAGAAGACTTTGCATGTTTATTTTTGACTGGTGATTTATAACTTGTTGCTGGTGATTATAACTTGATGTTGACGGCCTCAATAACTCTGTAATTGATCGGCCTGGAGCCCAGATACTGACAAAACAACCATGAGACTTCCTAGCAAGCCAAGTGTGATTTACAGAGGCAAGCGGAGACAACGTGAAGGTGAGAAAACTTGAATTTTATGATATTGCAAAGAAATTATTTGTGCTCTAACGTGTTATATAATTCAGTCATATATCATACGAACTACAGGATAATACGGTTTTGTTTTGAAAGAGCTGATTTGCCAAAAGTTTAGTCGTTAGGTAAATAAGTTCAGCTATTCTTTAAACCTCTAGGAATACTTCTAAAAAGTTTGTAATTTGCATTTATGTCCAGAACCGAGAATTATCTCGTGGGCTATACTCCTTCTACCAGCAATTACATCACAACTCGACGATGTAAAATACTGAACAAAGGTTTGTGATGGATCGTATCGTTAAGGAGTTAATTATGCTTGTTTATGACCTGGTTTAACTATCATTCTTATGACAGAACACATCGTGCAGTGTGATCGATAACCAGATGCTCTTTAGATTATAGTGGATGAGTGAAGAGAGACTGACCAGAACTGGAGGGAGAGCAAGGGTTTGGAACAAATCAGGAAGGAAAAGGAAAGATTGAGGGTCTAAGTCTAAACATGCAGGAGGGCGTGAGACGTGATGGGATTTAGTGCATTTGGAGCGATGTGGCATACAGGAGGCGAGGTGCTGTCAATAGGCTGTACCAGGGCATCAAAAGTGGATCTGTTGATAACATGCAAAGGTCTGTAGGGCTTGGGGCTTGGCCTTAGATTGGGAGATCTGGTTTCGGGCCATTATACACGAAAGCTGGAGTGGATGTGAGTAAAACAGAGAGAGAGAGAAATTAAAGATTTACTATAGGTTTTCCCCCCTTCAGGTTTCCCATGTTCTTTGTGCTACCATAAAGCACAGGGAAGAGATATATCGCGAGACCCAAGCTTCACCCAGTCCAAAAATGCTCCCTTCTTTTTTAAGGGTCTCAGAGACGACCATCCCTAATATGAACGGGGCCGTCCCACAGCCTGGCTGTAAGGGCTAAGAATAAGAACGAAGAATCTATGTCTTTATTCCCTAAGGGAGGTGGTCCTGCCACACGGTCGTAGGAATTACTGAGAGAAAATTGCCGTGAGATAGGAAGTCCTGGGCACATAATGCAGGAGACAAAAGGTCTCGACTTCGTGTCGGTATGTGGTGGGAAAAAAAAAAGCCCGCGTGTTTATGTCTTGTAAAGCATTTGACCCCTTGGGTGTTCTCTCTCTCTCTCTCTCTCTCTCTCTCTCTCTCTCTCTCTCTCTCTCTCTCTCTCTCTCTCTCGTGATGTGAGGGTGTGAATACCTCCAGTTTCTTTTTTGGAGGGAATCGGGGTAGATTTCTTTTTTTTTCGTCTTGTTTTGACCTCGTGAGCACGATGGTGCAATTCTTCAAGACGATGGTACGGTCTTTATGCACTATGGTACGGTCTTTATGCACTATGGTACGGTCTTTGTCCACGATGGTACGGTCTTTGTCCACGATGGTACGGTCTTTGTGCCCGATGGTATGACCTTTCAGCACGACGGTACGACCCTTGAGTATTATAGCCGGGCCTTTTGATTTGACCTTTTTTAAAGATCAGGTCAAAGCATTGTGCCGTTGTGCTTAAAGGGTAAAGCATTTCACTCATGCTGCCAACCAATTACCTGTAATCGATTGGCAGTCATGACTTTACCCACAGAGTACATTTGCTTGAGGCCACCAGACAGGACCGAATTTGATCAGCACAGCACGCGATTATAGGCATAATGGCATTGGCTACCAGTATATCAATAATTGAACCAGAATCAGTTCAACTATCTTCACCAATGTCTTCATTCAGCCAGCGTCACCCATGTAAACCTCTTGTGAGGTAGACTGTGGTAAACTTAAGATTTCAGTCGTTCTCTCTGGGTCCTGTGAACAGAGAGTGGATCTGACATGTGTCTGGGGAGGAGGAGGAGGGCGGGAGGTCACCAGCGACAGAGCAGGGAGGGCGTGACCCGTCCTGTCCCGGGATGACCACCAGCTGTGTCAAGCTGCAGCTGTGCCAAGCTGGCCGTAGTTAGAGTGGTGGGGCAGAAGCGAGCTTAACAACACCTGGGCTCAGGTGCGAAACTGGGCACTGGGACGCGTCGTAATTGCCTTGATTGAACGTGTTGTTCAAGGGGGGAATCGTGTGATAATGATCGGTAATTATCATGTGATTACGAAAACAACATGTGAGTCCCCGTTCCGACTGTGTTGTGTGCATCTGCGTATATCTACGCCTGAATTTTGAGACTGTCATTTTATTAGTTGTATGTCTGTCATGCCAGATTAGCCCCAGGCGTATTAATGTACGTATATTAGTTATATGAACGTGTCTTTATGTGCGTATATAGATAAACTTGCAAATCTATGTCTAGCAGAGTTAGACTGACTTGATTTCCATTGTGAGAGTGTTGAAGATACACACTCACACACACACACACACACACACACACACACACACACACACACACACACACACACACACACATGCTAATAAACCCTAGGTGTAAGGGTGAAGGGCTGACCCTGGTCTGGCCCTGTTGGGGGGGAGGGAAGAGGTTATGTAGTTTGGGGAAGTTTCGTAATTGAAAGATAAGAAGTTCGGTTCGAATTTATCCATAGCTGAATCCAACCATCCCATTAACGAAACGTGGAGCATATCTGATTAATCTGCCTCCCTTAAGTTATTCAACGTGTCCCCACAGTTGACTTTCAGATCTCAGATGAATGATTAATGCTCTCTGTCATGTGAATAACTTAAGAACAAGATGAAGTAAGTTATAGTATACAGGAAAACAAGGGAACAAGGGTCTGTCTTCACTATCTAGTGGGAAAAAAATAACTTGTGGAAAGTCAAGGTAGGAGGTCAGAAGTGTTAAAGTAAACAAGAACCTGGAGAGCTGGTGTTTTGGTCGTAATTCCCCTTATATTGCCCTGGTTGATGAGGTTTATGATCCAATTACGTCTGGCTCTGTGATTAGATTTTGCGAGTTCAGTAGAACGCCGTTAATCTTACAGGTGTATGATATAGACAACAGGTATGTGCACTAGAGATTGTAGGTGTATTTTGCACCTGTGTATATCATCATGGATTAGCATTTTGTGTCGTAGAATGTTAGTGTTTATCATAGATTATACATATTGTCGTATAGATCGCAGTTGTATAGCATAGATTACAGGTATTTGATGGATTATAGATGTTTGTCATTGACTTCAGGTGTATATTATAGACTACAGGTGTATATTATAGAACTACAGGTATTAATATAGAATATAGATGGATAATAATAGATGTCTCTGAACATATTTCTCTTCCTTACGTTCTCACTTTCAAACCACTAACGTCTATTCAAACCGTCCAATACTGGAGACAGAGTAGCACAGAATTATAGATGATAAGGGATATAATTGGTGGATATTCTATGAGTGGATAGAAAATGAGGATAGAGGCGGTGGTGCCAAGGTTAGCTGGGTATACAGAGGGACGGGAGTGTGTGTGTGTGTGTGTGTAACGCTCTGACCACTAGCCTGGTCCTGTGAACATATCAATGCTTGAGAGGCTAGGCTGAGAAGAAGCTTGTAAACATAGATGGTGGGCGGGTGAGTGAGTGGGCGGCTTGCAAAAGGGGTAAGGGGCGTTATGGGCGGGCGGCTGTGGTGTGGGCATAAGGTCCCTTCGTTGGAGGAAATATGGGTATATGATGTGAGCGGAACACGGCAAAGCCTTGAAACTTTGTGCCGTCTCATTTCTTCCTTGTCAGTTTCGATTTGATCCCACAAAAGCCTTCCCACATCCTCCCAAAACTCTTAATGTTCCCTCTCTTTTCCCATCTACTTCCCAATCCTTTTTAGCCCTACTTTGAGCTATATTTAAAGCCAGAGACGAAGATATTGAAAGAATATATACGATAGCATATCCTTATAGCTTCGTTTGACATCAAAAACGATCTCAGAATATCATTTTACTGTGTTCTATTTGATATTCTCTGATATTCGATTATCAGATGTAGTGTAACTCAGTGTTCTAGTATCTCAAGATTACGTTATCGTAACGTTACAATACCTCACTTGGACGATATCGCATCTAGCCTCGACGATGTGGGGCTATCATGGAGCGCCTGTACCCGAATGGGGAGGTGGGTATTCACTATCTCGTTTTCTACATCATTTACTTGATCCCAGACTGAAGCGGTGATATAGAGGATGGAGGGGGGACTAAGCTAGGGAGGACTGACTCGACTTCTGATTTTTCTTTCCCCCTTTTGGGCAAATGGAACTGTGATATTTTTTTCTTTTATCTCTGACGAGTTCGCAAAGTGTATACTTCGATTTGAATCAATTTGTGAAAGGTGTTTTGTCTATGTTATGTTCAGCCATTAATTAAAGCACCGTCTGTATTTTTGTGGTTAGGGACAGACAGACAGACAAACAGAATGTATTTGAGCATGTCTATCTGTCTGTCTGAGTTAGATAATACAGAATTCCCTAACCTCAGAAACATAGACAGGGTATGTATGAATGGATAAATATTAGGCTGAGTATCAGTTGAATATAAATTTCATAAATTGCATAATAATATATATATATATATATATATATATATATATATATATATATATATATATATATATATATATATATATTATTCAAGGACCTTTTTCTAAAGACTGCTCTATTTCCAGTAACAGGGAAATGGGGTTTCCTTTGGAGAGCGAGAGAAGTGTTTTTGACGATCCTGTAAAAGGAGGTAAAGAAAAAAAGAAGAAATCGTTATTCGTTGCATGTCTGTGTCTCTCTAGTCTACAAAAACATAGAATTCTTTTACTTCGGAAATGTAAAACAAAAAGAGTTTTCGTGGCCAGCAGAATATAACGAAAAACACAGGTTCACGAATTTCTTAAAATCGGTACAGATGATTCCTGAGAACCTTGGCAAGTTTACATTACCCTGATGTTTGAAATGGGGGGAAATATATATCAGGTCAGGTTTTGAAATTAATGAGAGTTGTGTAAATCAATTATCCTCGGTCAGACTGTCCATTAAGAGTTCACTTAATTCCCAAGATGGATAGGAAAAAATGTGTGAGTAAAGATATCTTTCTCTATTTCGTAGAACTGAATTAAGTTTTTCATACGTTAGATATATTACAGTAGTGCTCCAACTCTGTGTATGATATTTTTCGGTAAATTCCCCCAATATTTTCTCATTATTTTACATACTTTTCTTTTACAGATCACTGAAAAGTCCCAGGCCTTGTTTTGCTTTGTAAGTCTGCGTCATACCGCTTTTATCTACTGTCAAAACTTTTGGCTAGAAAATGATGTTTTCTGATATACGATTTAATGCTGCAATTTGAAGACTGAGTTCATTATTCAAGTTTGTGCATCTTAATGATGACTTTTGGCCGTCAAGTTGCTAATATCTTCTTAGAAGTTACGTGATGACTGGCCTTTAATTGATGTATATGGAAGAGAAAATATATATGTATGTGCTACTCAAGTCATTATGGATAGATACTGAACCTACAAAAGTAATACATGCTTTTATATACATTATACCCTTCACGCCTTGGGGTTTGAGAGGTGGTAGAGGGGGACAGACTGCTTGTACGTACCCTCCATCCCCCCCTCCTACCATCCACTGCCCCTCTTCCACACCCCCTTAGGGTAGAGAGGGGAGAGGTGAGGGGGGAGGAGGGTAGGTTTAGAGGGGTTTGTGGCTCGGCGCGGGCTACGCTGGTTCAGTTGGTGGCTGGCCTTGGTCGGGGGAAGAGGTGGCGAGCGGCCGGTGAGTTCTCCCGTGTAAGACACGTGCTTCGCCCCTTTGGTTGTGCGTTGGCGAGGTTGTGCGTTCGTGAGAGGAGGAGGGGTGGCCACCTGCCCTCCTCGTCTCTCTCCACTCGCAGTCCACTGACACTTCCTTTTGTGTGTGTGTGCGTGCGCGTGTGATCGTCTTTCTAATTATGCCATTAGTGTGTCTGTTTTAAGAGGTGGTGGTGGGGGTGTTGGAGGGAGGGAGAGGTGTGGCGCAAGATAACAACACCCGTGTGTATATGTGTGTGTGTGTCTTCGTGACCCATGTCCATGTCCGGAGGGCTGCCGTGTGTTGGTGGTAGTAGTGGTGCTTTTGGCAACGTTATCTGTGGCCTGACGTTGCCTTTGCTTGTTGCTCTGTGTGTGTGTGCGTGTCCTTGGAAGCATGCTTGTCGTGTGTGATCTGCACGTGGGCCGTGGCCCGTACTTTGCCAGAGCGCTTCTCCGTACGTCGCGTCGTGTTTCCCTCCGTGCGTGCCCTGTGTCTGTCCGTGATTTGCACGTTAGCGTGCATGGTTCTCCTATAGCGTGGCTCCCCTGTACGTGGTACGAGTCATGGTTACGTCCGTATGTCATTGCAGTCATCCTGTGCGTCCTTATCTGTGTACGTATTTTCTAAACTAGGTCCTCTTCCTTCAGTCTGCATCAACGTGTAAGTGTAAGATCTTCGTATCTTTTTTTTTTTGGGGGGGAGGGATTCATTCGTACATGTGTGTCTTGAACCTACGTACGAATTTCGTAGATTTTCTTATGTACATCTATCAAATTTGCTGTGTGCATATTTTCCATCTAGTATGATCTAGTGAAACGTACGAAGAAAAATAGTGTCCGTACTGTGAGTGGTAAATTGATCAGTGCTGTCCACACACTGTGATCATTCGACAGCGTCCAGATATGTGATAACCAGTTTCAGTATATCTAAACCCGTTTCTAGTTATTTTCTTGAATCTGTAACCACACCCATGCTCCCAATTCTTAGAAATATTCATGGTGTCCAAAGCTACGCTACTGCCAGTAGCAGGGTAATGCTGGATGCCTTTAAAAACCAAAAGTCCCTTTGACGAGACTGTAATCCCAGTGGTATATTGTCCCGACAAAGATGACTTTTCCTTCGCTGTGTGACTTCAGGCAAGACGGAGCTCGGTGAAGCTTTGTGGTCGTATACGTGTGAGCGATATACTCGTATTGCAATCAGTCATATTTGAATATACTAGTGTACTG
>NC_092257.1:15450412-15472912 GCF_036320965.1 Panulirus ornatus | reverse complement strand
TGCAATACCTCTCTGAGTGATATCGGACTGTATGAAAACCGATACTGGACTGTGAAATGTCATATCGGCTTGGGTGGTATCGAGTGGTATCGGAATGCGTGTATTATCACCATAGCACGATATCATAGTCCGAAAGGCTATAGTGAATGGTATCGGAATGCATACGGAGACAGAGAGAAGTGCTATACTGAAATATCGGCCGATATGACGAGAAATATCGGCTTACATGAAGTACGAAAGTTTATGATATCGGCTCGGCAGCGCTTATTGAAATATCCGATATCAGGTTAAGGGGAGAGACATCGTAAACTTATCTTGCTCTCGAGAGCCACAACGAAATTGATATCGATGGCCGTAGAGGTGGCAATCCCAGCAAGTATATACGTTCGAGTGAACCAAAGCGTAACTTAGGCAAGTTATGATACATTATCTTCGCCCAATGAAGCAAGTGAAACTCCTAGATTATCTTACACACGAAGAAAGATATATATATATATATATATATATATATATATATATATATATATATATATATATATATATATATATATATATATATTCGCGCAATCGCGAAAAAAGAAAGATTTTATACCGCGAACTTGCGCGAAAGCATCCGCTATTTACGCGAAGCATAAAGCGACATCTGGCATTTTGAAATAGGCCATTGAACGACCTCGTCTCATTAAGGAGTTAATTAAACTAGAGGAGGGAAATTGAAACAAGATAACTTATTGTTCGGAAGATAAGGGTAATGATGGTGGTATGAGGGAAATAATATAATGATGGAGTTGGCAGTAAAGGTTAAAGGTAGTTAGAAGACTTCGACGAGAAATCGTGGATATGCAGATGGCAACAGGCTCGCCTGGGTTATCACTTAGTGATATTTTCCTTCAAATATTTAGACGATTGTCCGTACGTGTGTGTGTGTGTGTGTGTGTGTGTGACTCTCTTTTTTTGATGTGCCTTGACTAATCACATGCAAATGGTGAGTAAAGACTAATTTAACTTTTTCAGATTTAGTCGAGTCAAAAAATTTTGAGCCAATTTTAGAAGAGAAAAATTTTGGAAAATGTGCATAAAATTTTCGTTTCTCAATCTTTTTTTCTATTCTTTTGGATTTTAGAATAATGTAAACGGCAGAAGTGTATTTAGCCGCCAGTGAATAAAATGCCTGAGGATTGTATGTGGTGCGAGGTAAGTTCATCATGGAGGCTTTGAGGTATCGGGGCTTGAACTTTCAGGAAGGCTGAGACTCCTGTATGGGATAGAATGCATTGAATAGGTAGAGAGGGGACGACGTGTTATCAGTAGGCTGAATCAGGACCTTTGAAGCGTTCAAGGTCTGTGGCATGGTGAGGCACTGCTTTCAATACAGTATACATGACAGCTAAAGAATGCGATGTATTATTGTATTATTGTATGATATCGAGTTTGTCTTTTAGACATTTCGTGCTCGAGGGTCGTACCGTCGAGCTTAAGGGTCGTACCGTTGTGCTCAAGGGTCGTACCGTCGTGCTCAAGGGTCGTACCGTCGTGCTCAAGTGTCGTACCGTTGTGCTCAAGAGTCGTACCGTCGTTCTCAAGGGTCGTACCGTTGTGCTCAAGGGTCGTACCGTCGTGCTCGAGGGTCTTGCCGTCGTGCTCAAGGGTCGTACCGTCGTTCTCAAGGGTCGTACCGTTGTGCTCAAGGGTCGTACCGTCGTGCTCAAGGGCCGTACCGTCGTGCTCAAGGGCCGTACCGTCGTGCTCGAGGGTCGTACCGCAGCCAGGGAAGGTGTGTGTGTGTGTGTGAGTGTGTGGGTGGGTGGGTGTGTGTGTGTGTATGTGGGTGTGTGTGTGTGTATGTGGGTGTGTGTGTGTGTATGTGTGTGTGTGTGTGTGTGTATGTGTGTGTGTGTGTGTGTGTGTGTGTGGGTGTATGTGTGTGTGTGTGTGTGTGTGTGTGTGTGTGTGTGTGTGTGTGTGTGTGTGTGTGTGTGTGTGTGTGTGTGTGTGTGTGTGTGTACCGTCGTCTGGAAAGCTAACATGGTTCGGCATTACACATGGAGGATTACTTTTGCGGATTTATCCTCAATCCGCTTACCCAGAGCACCGCCATCGGATTTACAGTGGATTAGCCGGATTTTTTTTCCTTTTCTGAAAATTCAAGTGTAACGTAAGGGTTTACCATGTCGCGTTTTCTATATGCATGGGGACCTTGTTTATTCCTCCCTCCCCATACATATATGAAGGGGGGATGTGGAGCCCATGTTTTATGGGGGGGGCGAGAAATAGTTGGACTCCTGCCATGAGAGAGATTTCTTTTTTTTTTATTTCTTTTTTTCTTTTGTCGGTAAAATACAGGTTATCCAGTTCTCCCGATGGTGAATTACGTAGTCAGATTTGGAATTGGGGGGGAAAAGAAAGGAAAAAAGATTTATGAAACGTATATATATATATATATATATATATATATATATATATATATATATATATATATATATATATATATATATATTCTCTCTCTCTCTCTCTCTCTCTCTATCTCTATCTCTATCTATCTATCTATCTATCTATCTATCTATCTATCTATTTCTTCTCTCTTTACACACACACACACACACACATATATATATATATATATATATATATATATATATATATAGAGAGAGAGAGAGAGAGAGAGAGAGAGAGAGAGAGAGAGAGAGAGAGAGTGGCCATCATGCGTTACTGAGATTTAATTCCAGTGGTATTTGGACGCATTCAGATCGGAGCGTCATTAGCCAGTGTGGAATGGGTGGCGTTGTTGTGCGTTTGGTGGGAGTCGACGGGGAGAGAGAGAGGGTTTAGCCCCAGGCCTTGCATGGGGAATGAGGTTGGCCAGGAAGGACTTAGTCTAGCGAGACGGTGGCTCCTCCCTGCCTGCCTGCCTGCCCCTCTCCCTCTAGAGAGAGAGAGAGAGAGAGAGAGAGAGAGAGAGAGAGAGAGAGAGAGAGAGAGAGAGAGTGAGAGAAACAAGCGCTAACGAATTCAAATTACGAGCAATTATTTGATCTGCTTAAAATTGAAATTTACAGTTTATGGCCTTGATGCCAACGCGGCCCAGTGTGTGTGTGTGTGTGTGTGTGTGTGTGTGTGTGGCGAGGAGGGTCATGTTATGGCTGGGGTTTCAACTGAAGTGACCAATGACGAGAGAAATGTAAAGGATTTGTATCATTCATTCCTATTTTCTCGCGTCGAATGTTGTCCAGTGTATGACTTCGTTTGCTCGGCGAACTGCTCACTGGGTAAGTTCTTCGCCAGGTGTTGTGTTCGCTCGTTACTGTCGCCCTTCTCTCTCTCTCTCTCTCTCTCTCTCTCTCTCTCTCTCTCTCTCTCTCTCTCTCTCTCTCTCTCTCTCTCTCTCTCTCTCTCTCTGGTAGTCTTCTGTTGTCATGTCTCCACCTTTTCCGTTCAGACTAGTATACTTCATCACACTTCAACTAGCAGTTTTGGCTATTAATGGATAATCTATTTTGTGTTTTGCCCCTTTTCAATTCCACCAGATGACCCCATATGAAATTTAGGATATGGTGATGTATTCCTCAATGTTGAATTAAGTTTTCCGTGAAAAAAAATAAAGAATCCTCCTAAATCTATTTGAAAAAATTAAATGATTTCGGGCAGTGACACCCACTGTATCTAGCCACCACCTCTGTTATCTGCCACAATTATCAAAGACATGTTAACTGTTCAACTATTCATAGTGATATAGATAGAGTTTTGATGGCAAATTATGATAAGGACCATATTTAGAACATAAAGAAAATATCTCTTCGTATTTTTACAATGTTAGCAGTTAAAGTGCTCGTTTAACGCTAACGATGATTACCCTGTTTCAGTCCAATATATGACCTATAGGATACATATGTAAGACACATATGTAATACGTTTATGTGACTGTCATTATAGCGAAGTGTTGCACTCCTGTTTTCGTATGATGACATATTTCTGCCAGTTAGAATTATTGTCAGTGTACTGGCGAATATCAGTGTTGTAATCAACTGACATCAGATTACTGGTATCAGTGTACTAACTAGCTAACTAACATTAGTTTCACTAACTAGCATCAATGTGCTAACATCAGTGTACTAACTATCTAACATCAGTGTACTAACTATCTAACATCAGTGTACTAACTATCTAACATCAGTGTACTAACTGCTATTAGCGTGTGTGCTAACTAATTAACATCAGTGTACTAACTATCCCCCCCCCCCCCGGCCACTTGGCCTGATTAATCCAATCTATCCGCTTCAAATCACCTAATCCGGCCACTCCAGTAACTTATTGAACCAATTATCCGGATTAATTTTCCCTGTGAGTATCTTCTTTCTCTCTTCTTGGTGTCCTCCTCCTCCTCCTCCTCCTCCTCCTCCTCCTCCTCCTCTTCCTCTTCCTTAGCTCTTCCGCTGACGTAATCTGACCCGGAAATCTTGCTGGCCCCGCCACGACTCTCTGTGATGCAACACGGAAATACTGTTCAGATCAAAGCCAAACGCTCTCTCTCTCTCTCTCTCTCTCTCTCTCTCTCTCTCTCTCTCTCTCTCTCTCTCTCTCTCTCTCTCTCTCTCTCTCTCTCTCTCTCTCTCTCTCTCTCTCCTTATCACAGTCAGGGATTACCTGGAGTCTGTCATCGGGGATATATGGACCTCTGTGATCGGGATTATGAGGACTTTGTGATCGGGAGTGTCTGAACTCTCGTCATCGGGCTCAGATGTATCGGAATTCTATCGTCAAAGGCGCAGGAGGTGTTGTTTCTAATCGTGTATTAGATTTAGAACCGAACAGTCTCTCAAAGTTTCGGATGGACACACTCCTTACTTAAACTTAACACAGGGCTGTAGTCTCACACTTAACATGGGCTTACATACTCACTTTTAACACAGGCTTGCAAACTTACACTTAACACATTCCTATAGACTCATACTTAACGTAGTCTTTAAGTCTCACACTTAACATAGCCTTTTAGTCTCACACTTAACATAGCTTTTAGTATCACACTTAACATAGCCTTTTAGCCTCACACTTATCGCAGTCCTACAGACGTACACTTGATAGAGCCTTACTTCCGTACACTTAAAACACCCCAACAGAGACTCTAACCCCACACACTCTAACACACTCACGCATAACATACTTCTAAAGCCTCACACTAAAGATATTATTCTTCAGTCACACACTTCAACACCTCTCATGCCTGACACATTGTAACATTCCATCTGTGTCCAACTCCCTCATTCATCTAGGTCCACCCTCACACACAAGAGCCTCATAGATATGAGTTATATTGCCTCTCATTTTATGAGTCCTTTATTCTCTCGAATTACAGTAATTAGGGTGTCATAGTATGAGTGTATTAGGGTATGAGAATATGATAGTTAAATTGTGTTTTTCCGTATTACGTGTTTTGATAATGGTAGTTTCTTTGACATGTAAAGAAGAAATACCATAAGTTTTATGTCTGTGTTTTTATCATTCTGTTTGATTTACAAATTGATAATGTATTTGTTGTTTTTAGATCACCTCTCGATCTTCTGTGTGTGCAGTAATCAGTTAAGATAAGAATAGATTAACATTAACTTCCGTGCTGTATTCTGTAGGTGTGTTAGATTAATAGATATAGCATACTAACAATAACATGTATATATATGTATGAAATCTATGTATATATTTTTGCATGAAATTAATTGCATGTGTATGGAAGCAAACAAATAGTTGTCGTCAAAAATTGATGTATTAATCGAGAATTTAATCGGTAAACAAAATTGCGAATTACGTACATACTACACCAATGTCTGATATAACCTAAAAGAAAGGAAAATATCCTTAAAGACTGGTAATGGTCAGGCTTTACAAAAACCCCGTCCTCGGCTCATGCCAAGACGTATGCAGGCGGATTTCTTACAAGAACGTCAACACGGGAAATGTAGCAAGACATCAGAAGACATATTATACCTCTGTCTCTCTTATTAAGGATTTTGAAAGCTTTCTCTAATTGTACATCTGCCGGAATGCAAGTGTATCTGCTTAAAGACTCCTTTGAGGAGGGAAAAAAAGGCCTTAATGCCTTGGGGCAAGCAGGGATTAGGGCCTTTCAATTGGTCATTTTATTTTTATCGTTTCATCTGGCCTTTTACCTCGTGCAGGAATCTTGGTAACACTGTTTCAAGATCTGCGTTTGTAGGACTTCTCTCGTATCGTCGAGCTGATGCAATTGTACTTTTTGGAGTGAAAGTTTACAGCCAATTGGAGGAAGAGCGGCGAAAAGATGATCTGTATTCTGTATCTGACGAATGTGAGTTTAGCGGGCCAGGGAGGTTTTGGAGGGTGGAGGTTTTTGACAGAGAGAGAGTGGCTTTCGGAGGTGGGTGGTTGTGGAGGACGGAGATGAAAGGTTTTGGAGGAGGGTGGAAGACTTTCGGGAGGAAGGTTATGGAGATGCGTGGGTTTTGAAGGGGTTTGAAGAAGGGATTCTTGGAGAGGGGTATTTTGAAGGAGAGAGGGACGTCTAGTAGGGCATGGCTCGAGATGAAGGTTATGGAGAGGAATGTTTTGGAGGAGGGGAGGGTGGGTTGTAGGAGAGAAGGGTTTTGGAGTAGGGAAAATAGCAGAGGAAAGGTTTGGCTGTCGTAGAGAGAGAGAGAGAGAGAGAGAGAGAGAGAGAGAGAGAGAGAGAGAGAGAGAGAGATAGCAGTGGTGCAGTAATGGTATAATGGTGGTACAACAGAAGTATGGTTTTCGAACGTCATGAAGATATGACGTTAGTGGCATCATAGTGGCATCCCACTTCTGTTACAACAGTGGGGCAAGTGGCAGAGTGATGGCACAGTAGTGGCGCTTCAGTGCTGTAACTGCGATAGAGCTCAGGTTTCAAAGTGGTGCAGTAGTGGTGTGGCAAGAGTTGTACCACTGGCATAGTGATAACAGCAGTGGGTTAACACTGGTGCAGTAGTGGCGTAGTAATGGTTCAGCTCTGGTTCAACAGTGGTATGGTACTGTAGTGGTTTAGCAGTGGTATGATCAAGACACATAAGTGGTTACACGATGGTAGCGGTGTAACAGTGACTTAACAGTGGTATGATAATGACATTATCAGCTCTCACTCAATCAGTTAATATTACCAGGTCACTGAATATTACCAGGTCACTGAATATTACCAGGTCAGTGAATATTACCAGGTCATTGAATATTACCAGGTCACTGAATATTACCAGGTCAGTGAATATTACCAGGTCTGTGAATATTACCAGGTCACTGAATATTACCAGGTCAGTGAATATTACCAGGTCAGTGAATATTACCAGGTCACTGAATATTACCAGGTCAGTGAATATTACCAGGTCACTGAATATTACCAGGTCAGTGAATATTACCAGGTCAGTGAATATTACCAGGTCACTGAATATTACCAGGTCACTGAATATTACCAGGTCACTGAATATTACCAGGTCACTGAATATTACCAGGTCACTGAATATTACCAGGAAGTTTGCAGATCCAAACAGCATATAGAAGTTTGAAAAGCTTCACAATAGTACATGATGTTCAAGACATATAAGGGAAGGGGGGGTTACACGAGTGTAACCCCCCCCCCCTGTATAGTACAAATAGGTAAGTACAGTGTCGTCTTCCACCTCGCAATTAGTGGAGCATTGGAAACATCTACAATGCCCTCTTCCACCTCGCAATTAGTGGAGCATTAGACACATCTAGCGTCATCTTTGATATAGCTTCAGGTGGAGTATCATTAGATATATGTAGGGGGTCTCACCTTCCACATTAAGTGGAGCGTTTGGCATCCATCCACAGCACCATCTTCCACTTAACATGAAGTGGAAAATGTAGAAATTATACTCGAGGAGGGAAACTGTACTCCCAATTACCCTGTTTCCCTAACTATTGGCCAACAAATGTAGAAATTATATTCAGGAAAACTGTAGTTTCAATTAACTTGCTTCCTTAATTATTGGCCCACGATTGAAAAAAAAAATAATTGGTGATATTGACAGTGTGTCCTGCCACATGTCGAATTATTCGTATAATCGTGATAACTATTTGGCCCCCTGGCGACCTGGGTCAGACCTCCTGCGGGTTATCCCTTATAATGACCTATAATTACTCCTCATAATTATTCTAATTACTGGGGAGGAAAAAAAAATTCTGTAAATGACTTTCGGTTTAATGAGGACTGAAGATTTTTTTTCTTTCTTTCTCCACAATGCACAATGTGTCGTTGTGAACATAATATCATGAACTTATGACGTTTATAGTGTGTGTCTAGGAACAAGAGAGCATAAGAATCGTGTATTACTATTAGTGTACAGAGGGTTAGATCCCTTATGATCTGGATGTCCCATGTAGTTGAATGTCACTGAGAAAATATATCATGAACTTATGACGTTTATAGAGTGTGTCCAGGAACAAGAGAGCATAAGAATCGTGTATTACTATCAGTGTACAGAGGGTTAGATCCCTTATGATCTGGATGCCCCATGTAGTTGAATGTCACTGAGAAAAAAAAGAAAGTGTGGAATCGTTTTCTGTAGTGAGTTATTTGAGGATATTCGAATAAGATCGGTTGAGTATTCGCGAAGAAACAGCTGGGTAGTATTGATTTCGACACTGTGAATATTCATTAACCTGGTGATATTCAGGTGATCTGGTAATATTCATTGACTTAGTGATATTCACTGACCTGATAATATTCAGTGACCTGGTAATATTCAGTGACCTAGTGATATTCAGTGACCTGGTAATATTCAGTGACCTGGTGATATTCTGGTGAGGACATGTTCGTTGTAACAGAATAGTGAATAAGGAAAGAGTCGTGACCTTCCTTCGATACTTAAGAATTGTCGACCATATGAACAGTGATGACATTATAGTTAGGGGGATGATAAGATTATAACATCCTCATTAAAAGACCTGATATTGACCCTTTGTATTGATAGAGCCGTAGATTGATCTTGTAATGGGAAGTACAGTGCTTGTTAACCAACTTGTTATCATTACGATGACGTTCTGATAGATGTCAACCAGCCAGTGATGACCCTGGAACGACCATTGACCTTTTGAGTGATTAGGATCCACATAGTATTGCTGGTATAGGAGCTGAAGGGAAGATAATGGTAAACACCCCTCTTCAATGATTCCAGCATCAATAGGTTTGACTGACTCGATCTCCACTGGCACATAAGGGCTCGTCTGGTATTTGTACTCATGTTGTTTTAAGCTTTACACCCTCAGTCTAGATGGTCTGTTTGCGCTTATATGCGACCCTGACTTGCTCAAGGGAACCCGTGCAGTTTCTCTGTCCAAAGGGACTCTATGCAACAACATTATTTTATGAGGGAAAAAAAAAGAGAAAAATCTCTGTACGAACTTTTTATTTTTGTGCATAGTATTCTTGTGAGAAGAATATGTTCAGGTTATGCATCATGCAGAGATCGCAGTAGTGAATGAGCTTGGACCTCACGTGTGTATATGACAGTGCAGGTTGACATGCAGGTCAGGAGGGGGTCAGTTGCGGCATGACAGGGGTGTCAGAAGGTCAGTAGAAATGGACGAAGGTGTCACAGAGTGTCAGATCAAACACGGTCGTTGACCTGGCACTTGTTTCCAAATGAAGGATACAATATGTAAGGCTGTGTGAGTGCCACAGAGTGAGGGGGGTGGGTTAGAGGCTAGGCCAGAGTGCCACAGATTGGGGTGAGAGGCTAGGTCAGAGTGCCACAGTTTGGGGTGAGAGGCAAGGCTAGAGTGCCACAGATTGGGGTGAGAGGCAAGGCTAGAGTGCCACAGATTGGGGTGAGAGGCAAGGCTAGAGTGCCACAGATTGGGGTGAGAGGCAAGGCTAGAGTGCCACAGATTGGGGTGAGAGGCAAGGCTAGAGTGCCACAGATTGGGGTGAAAGGCAAGGCTAGAGTGCCACAGATTGGGTGAAAGGCAAGGCCAGAGTGCCACAGATTGGGGTGAAAGGCAAGGCTAGAGTGCCACAGAGCTGGAGTAAGAGACCAGCCACAGTGCCACAGAGCTGGAGTGAGAGACCAGCCACAGTGCCACAGAGCTGGAGTGAGAGACCAGCCACAGTGCCACAGAGCTGGGGACGTAAACCCTGAGGGGTAACAGTGCTTAAACCTCGTCTCAGCCTGAGGTGCCAGTCCCCCTATGGGTAGTTAGAACTAGGGAGGGTTGGGGGAGGAGGGGTGGACAGATTAGTAACCAAGTTGCCTAAGTAATTACCGACACGCTAATGACCGGCGCATCACGCTGGTGAGCTGGGCTTGTGTGCTGAGCTGAGCACCACGAACAGACCCCACTCAGGCCTGCACAGGGGGCAAGGGGAGGGAGGGTCACACGTCACGTGATGGGGTAACTCTCCAGGGACCCTGGGAACTCTCCAGGGACCCCGGAAACTCTCCATGGACCCCGGAAACTCTCCAGGGACCTCGGAGGACACTCCAGGGATCCCGGGAGACTCTCCAGGGACCCCAGGAGACTCTCCAGGGACCCTGGGAACTCTCCAGGGACCCCGGGAACTCTTCAGGGACCCCAGGTAACTCTCCAGGGACCCTGGGAACTCTCCAGGTTGTTTTCCTGCGTCACGGTCAAGCAGAGTTCCCGTGAGAGACGTGACTCTGCCTCCGAGGAACGGAACGGAACGTCAGCAAAGTTTATTAATGTTTGTGGCATTGTTTTGTTCTCAGGTCAAGGCATACTTGACTGTCGTGATAGTTCTGGTGTCTGTCAGTCAACAGAACTTTGCCTTCTGATAATAGAACTTTGCCTTCTCATCAACAGAACTTTGCCTTCTCATCAACAGAACTTTGCCTTTTCATCAACAGACTTTGCCTTCTCATCAACAGAACTTTGCCTTTTAATCAACAAAACCTTGCCTTCCACCATTTAACGTGGCTTCTTTCATTTCGTTAACGTTTTTTTCAATTAACAGAACTTGGCTTCCTTCATTTCGTCACAAAAAAGTTTCTCTCTCTCTCTCTCTCTCTCTCTCTCTCTCTCTCTCTCTCTCTCTCTCTCTCTCTCTCTCTCTCTCTCTCTCTCTCTCTCTCTCTCTCTCTCTCTCTCTCCCAGCCCAACCCATCAATTTGTTCTCGACCCCTCTGAGCAGTTTTATATTTTCTCCCTGAACCCTTAGACCATGCCTCCCTCTTCCTGGGAAGTTATTATAAAACTATTTGCCTGCATAATGAAAGCTTCCACGCCATTGGGCAGTTCCACGCTAAATAATGGTCTGGTTCGCCGATTTGTCTGGCAGTGTAGCTCGTCTCTACAGAGCTCTTTTTATTCATTCTTTTGAAACTGTTTTTCTCTTTTTTCATACGTTTGGAAACTACAGATGTAGATTTTTTTTTTCCTTAGATGTAATTACCTTTCGTCCATAAAGTTCATAAGTGCCACAGTACAAAGCTCACTCTTGCTCCAAACTCATTTTCTAATAGAGTTCCATTTCCCTCCCTCAGTTAGCCATTTATCTCCCCCTCACGTCTCTCCACCCCCCCCCCCCCTCCCCCTCTCCCCACCTTTTTTTTATCCCCCAACTCTCCCACATAACTAACTTCTCACCCCAACTTTTTCTTCACCTCCTCTTAGAAGACCTGGGGATGGGGAAGGAAATGGGGGATGTGTGGGGTGAGGGGTGAGGGTGATGGTGTGGGTGTCGCCTTAAACTCCGTTGCCATTGTGAGGGACGTGGCACCTCCACCGCTTGTCCCTTGACGGTGAACGCTGGAGAGACTGATTAATTATGCATCTCAGTGACCCAGGGCGTCCGCCAGCCACGCCAGACAGGCACCCAGATAGTGCCAGGCCCTTCGAGGGGGTAGATTCTCTATTATTAGGGGGGGGAGGGGAAGGGCCCCTCCATCCCCCAGCGGCACCAACTCCTGTCGCAACCGCCCTTGGGTCACGAACGGAGGTGCGGCATGACCTGTCGGGGTTCGACAGGTGACATCGAGGTTGTGGGGTCCTGGGACTGGTGATGTGGGTGTGGGAGAGATGCGGCATGACCTGTCGGGGTTCGACAGGCGACTTCGAGGTCGTAAGGCCCAGGGAATAGTCCAAGTGTTGAGGCAAGACCTGTCAAGTTTCGACTGGTGACGCTGAGGGGAGGAGAGGCCCTTGAAACTGTACATCTTAGACTGTTGTTTAGTTGTGTTAACTGTTTGTTTTGTAGGTACCAGGGAAGCGATTGGGTGCTACCCAACCTAGTGGAGAGGTGGTACCCATCCACCGGTCTGTTGTACCCCTAGGGATGGGTGGATAGGAGGGAGGGGATCAGGATATGGCTGCACGTCAATCAAAGGATTCATTGGGGATGAGAGGCGGTGGCCGGGCGGGACTGGACGTCCATCAGACTGATGTATTGGCGAGGATGGAGGAGAGTGGAGTATTGGCGAGGATGGAGGAGAGTGGAGTATTGGCGAGGATGGAGGAGCGTGGAGTTAATTCCATTGAGTTTGTTGTTGCATGGGGGGGAAGGTAAGGTGTTGGTAGGGGGGAAGAGTGGGGGTGGTGGTTTCCTTGACACCTTGCCATGGGGGGGGGGGGGGGGGGGGGCGACGTGATTCCGGGGTGATAATGGAGAGGGGAGGAAGGGGGGGCAGGTTGTCAACTTGGTGTGTGGGAGGTGGGGAGACATAAGGAGGGTGTGGGGGGTTAGGGGAGAGTATCTGGGTGGAGGAGAGGGGAGGGAGTATATATTATGCCAAGGTTCTCATGGAGGGGGTGTGGGGAGGCTGGTGCCAGCTGGCAGGAGAGAGAGAGAGAGAGAGAGAGAGAGAGAGATCCTCTGTATTTCTCCCACGAACCCTTTTTTTATGAAGAGTATCTTGGTATTTCTCTCATTTTTCTTTTTTTAGTTTTTTGGTAAAATTGCTTTTCGAAAATGTGTCAACACGAATCATTCAGAAACGTAACAAAAAAAAGGGACGGAATTTTTTTTTTGTTTCATCATTCATAATAATTCTCTGATCATCGTTCGTTATACCAAATATACGAGTCACCTTAGACTTCATTCTTCTCTGAACACAATTTGGAACATATTTTTCAATTCTTCGTCTTCCCTGTAAACCTTCTGTCTCACTGGGAGTCACTGTTATTTCATATCTTTTCGTTCTGTGCCATCGAAGTATTGACTCGTACATTTCCATAAGCGATCGTCTTTTGAATTTCTCATGCAGACAGTGTCCAAGGGGATGATATATATATATATATATATATATATATATATATATATATATATATATATATATATATATATATATATATATATATATATATATATCTTTTTCTTTCTTTTAAACTATTCGCCATTTCCCACGTTAGCGAGGTAGCGTTAAGAACAGAGGACTGGGCCTTTTTTGGAATATCCTCACCTGGCCCCCTCTGTTCCTTCTTTTGGAAAATTTAAAAAAAAAAAACGAGAGGGGAGGATTTCCAGCCCCCCGCTCCCTCCCCTTTTAGTCGCCTTCTACGACACGCAGGGAATAAGTGGGAAGTATTCTTAATCCCCTATCCCCAGGGATATATATAATCTTTATTCCTGTGTAGGAGTACACACACACACACACACACCAGTCTAAGCCAAGTGTATCTATCTACAAACCCTGAGGAGAAGAGGAACACCTGGTTTGGGTGTGGGCCAACTGCCTATGGTCAGTGTGTGTGTGTGTGTGTGTGTGTGTGTGTGTGTGTGTGTGTGTGTGTGTGTGTGTGTGTGTGTGTGTGTGTTTTGCCTACATATCTCGGTAACTTTGCCTTCGATAAAGAAATAAAGAGACATGGTGTATCCAAAACTAGAGACATAAAAAAATTATGCATAATCAGGAGAGATTATCCTCTTCTCGTACTGCACGACCAATTATAATCGTCGAGCCAATTATATTTAACGATGCAAGTTATTTGACCAATTACATAACTAATTACATAACCAGTTATGTGGACGGTTATGCAACCATTTCTAAAGTTCGTCCACATTTTTGAAGACTAATTGGTTTTAATTAATATAATTGTTCATCCGGTACATATCTTTTTTTTGTGGGGGTGTGTTACTAATTCGAAATGAATCTATTAAGATGGAGATTTTTCGTGGGAGCGAACGTAGTATTTTCTTCCTTTCGTACGACAGATTACACCTCCAGGTATCTTGATTGCGATCTCTTTCATCTCTTCCTTCGTCTCATGTCATCTGGGTCACTTCAGTCCCACTTTTTCCCCCTGGGATGGGGGACGTCTTCGACATCTCGTACTCGTTCAAGGTGAAGTGGGAGGCGGGAAACCTTGTATGTTTGAACGGGCTAACGGTAGATATCATCGCTGTCTCTCCTGGGAGAAAAGTGCAATGTGTGTGTGTGTGTGTGTGTGTGTGTGTGTGTGTGTGTGTGTGCCCCTCTAGCGGCGAGATGTGTAATCAAGGAGATAAACAAAGGAGGGAGGGGGTTTGTCTTGAGGGAGCGGACGCGCCACACACACACACACCGCTGTTACAATCACCACTTTCACCCGAATCAAGTGAACTTCCTCACCGCCACGGAAAATGTAATGTAATCTCTGGTTTGCCGACCTTTTCTCCCCCCCGCCCCCCTCACCCCCACGGTCTATGTATGTTCCGGCTCGGCTGTAAATTTGTTTAATGTTTCGTAAGGAATGCGTGCTTGACTTACTGGCCATGTGGGGTTTGGGAGCTTATGATCGATGTGAGCCATTCCTTCTCTTCCCTATCTTCGTGGTAAATTGTACAGGTGAACATTTACACTCTGTTTTTTAAGTCATGATTTACGCGTTGTAGATAATTTTTTTCGTAGTTTATTTACAGTTTTTCAATCGTCTGATGTCATTGCTCTAGGTTTGGTTTGGCCTACATAGCCATCAGCTGTCTTTATATGTAGTTTATGAGACAATATGTGACACATTTTATGTCAGATATGTGGTTATACCTTACACACAGCTACGCAAGTATGTGGTTATACCATAAAGTATTTCTCTCAGGTATGTGATGATATATATTACATAGTGTTTGGCGAGTATGTGATTATACCATATACTGACTGTTTCCTTCGTGTATGTGGTTATACCATATACTAACTGTTTCCTTCGAGTATGTGGTAATACTTAGTTGAAAGTGCTATGTTTCGCGTGTCAGTAAAGAGGCTGAACCCGGACGTGCATGAAGTATATTTTGAGAAACAAATTACCTACAATAAAAGATGGATTAATGGCTCTATATGCCTCCATTAATCTTCTTCCTTAAGTATAGATAATTCAACTCGTTCTATGATACGCGTCATTTGCATAAATGAGTCATGGGGTCAAGTTGCCATGAGTGGAGAATCTGCTCATGGTCTCCATGAACCGAGTCAGTGGGTTTCGACCCCTGCCCAAACCACTGACTGGTTCGTCTCCTGAGCAAGTAGTTTACATTTCTGGCAGTCAGTTTCTACCTGGCGAGTGGGGGGTTTCGACGCCTTTTTCTGATACTCAATGCAGTTTCGAACCAAGACGAATCAACCCTTGAATACGACGTTGCGCCCTTGATGTGGGACGGTATGACCCCGTGAGCGGGACGGTACGACCCTTGAACGGGATGGTGAAGCCCTTGGTTATGATGGTATCCCTTTTGACTTGACCCTTAATGGTTGGGTCAAAGGTCGGACCACTATACCCAAAGAGCTACCCCGTCGTGCTCAAGGGTATTCGTTTCATTGCGTTCAAGGGTCGTACCGTCGTGCTCAAGGGTCGTACCGTCGTGCTCAAGTGTCTTACCGTCGTGCTCAAGGGTCGTACCGTCGTGCTTAAAGGTCATACCGTCTTGCTGAGGGATCCTTACTGTCATGCATAAAGGACCTTATCGCCATTCTGAAAGGGTGGATGTTACCTGGGTTTCTGAAGGATTCGATACACAGCGGTTCCGAAATTCGAACAGAAGAGTTCGATAAAGTTTCATGTCTCTCCTCAGTGACTGAGAATTGTGCATGGCTGTGTGTGTGTGTGCGTGTGTGTGAGGAGATGAAGCGAGTGTGGAGAACCAATACACCTTTTTTCATCTCCTCTGACCATTCCATAGCAAGGTATACCTGATCCCAACACTACCTCGTGATCCAGAGTTGAACACGGGTGGTCGATGCTTCAAATCTCAGGCTTTCCCCGATTCACAGTTTTCATTTACTTACGACATGAATCTCCTCTTCTCATCCACCTCTCTCTCTCTCTCTCTCTCTCTCTCTCTCTCTCTCTCTCTCTCTCTCTCTCTCTCTCTCTCTCTCTTGCACCATTCAAAATTTCGTTTCCCAAATTACAGGGTTGGGTCGGTGGGTGGGTGGGTGGGTCGGGAGGGGAGGGGAGAGAGAGCCACTTAACTCTATTAAGGAAAAGGATATATCTACAAAGCAATTACTGTAATGTGAGCTGTGAAATATGTTGCCTCGTACTTAAAAGATATACTGGCATATATACATACGTACCTAAAGATATACTGGCATATATACATACGTACCTAAAGATAAACTGGCATATATGTATAAATATATACTTTCTAGCATTTGTTCATTCTGTTGCAGGCATGAGAGTGATATAGCACATCCCTTACACACACACACAAGGTTCAGACGGAGCTTCACGACCCTATAGTGGGATATCCCTTACAGGACCCACGGCTTGGAGCGTCGTGGAGCGTTGATTCCCGCTCTGTGTGTGTGTGTGTGTGTGTGTGTGTGGACCGGAGCGTGGTGGTGGCGTCTCCCGCTCCTCCCTTTTCGACATGCTCCGGCTGTAGCGAGCATGAGAAGCGGCCGACGATGGTGCTCGTCGCCGTGAGCATGTTCGACGTGGTGTCTGTGGTCAAGTGATCGCAGGTGGGGAAGAAGAGCGACTGGTTTTGAAGGACGACGACGAGACACCCGACCGGACGACCACCCCCTCACACACACACCCCATATGACCGTCTTCCCTGCCTGAGGTCAGTGTGTGTGTATGTGTCTTGAAGACTGGCATGACGCGGCGTACGCTCTTTTCTTTTTTTAAAGTCTTCTTTAAAGCTTGTTTTAGGGAGCACTTTCTTCTTTAAAGCTTGTTTTAGGGAGCACTTTCTTCTTTAAAGCTTGTTTTAGGGAGCACTTTCTTCTTTAAAGCTTGTTTTAGGGAACACTTTCTTCTTTAAAGCTTGTTTTAGGGAGCACTTTCTTCTTTAAAGCTTTTTTAGGGAGCACTTTCTTCTTTAAAGCTTGTTTTAGGGAGCACTTTCTTCTTTAAAGCTTGTTTTAGGGAACACTTTCATCTTTAAAGCTTGTTTTAGGGAGCACTTTCTTCTTTAAAGCTTTTTTAGGGAGCACTTTCTTCTTTAAAGCTTGTTTTAGGGAGCACTTTCTTCTTTAAAGCTTTTTTAGGGAGCACTTTCTTCTTTAAAGCTTGTTTTAGGGAGCACTTTCTTCTTTAAAGTTTGTTTTAGGGAGCACTTTCAAGACCCCCCTCTACCACTAGCCACTTACCAACCCTCGCCCTTTGTGACGTATGTAGTCTTATTCCTTGTCTCGTGTCGGTCTTCATCAAGTTCGAAGACTTCCCTAAGTGGTCTTCTCTTTAGTAAAGACCCTTGAAGACCCACCATCTTTACCGTCTTAAGTCCCTTCCTGGAGTCATTCCTTTAAGGTCTTATCACCTACGAAGACTGCCCCTCCCATCGCCTTTCCTCTCTTTTTTCCCCCCAACCCTTACTCCTCGCCAGTCTTTGGTCTTCCTACGTTATTCTAGCGAGTCTCGACCAAGCGCATGTTCCTCATCTCTCTTGCCCTTAAGTCAGCAGTCTTTGTCGTAAGGCCAAAGACTCTGGCTGGCCGGCCGGCACTGTCCTCATGTAGCCAAACCTAAGCTTATGGTCTTTTGATCCATCCTTCAACTCGCAAGACGCTCTACGAGATTCTGCTTCTTTTTTTCTTTTTCTGCCTTTTATAGATCAGTCTTTCTGACTTACCGATTTGCGAGTGGAAGGTTAAGAGAATTGAAGGCCAAAGACTTTGCCTTTTGTGGTCTTCACGAAGCCTTTTTTTTTTTTTTCGTGTAAGAAATCTATTTTGTGTTCAGAAAATGGTTTTACTGCTGATTGAGAAGCAGTTATAACATCTTTTCATGTCTCCTTCTTCTTCTCCTTCTTCTCCAGCTTCCTTCTTTTTCTTCTCTTTTTTCTTTATCTTTTTCCCCTTCTTCTTCTTCTTCTTCTTCTTCTTCTTCTTCTTCTTCTTCTTCTTTTTCTTCTTCTTTATCTTTCTTCTTCTTCTTCTTCTTCTTCTTCTTCTTCTTCTTCTTCTTCTTCTTCTTTATTCTTTATCTCCTTCTTCTTCTTCTTCTTCTTCTTCTTCTTCTTCTTCTTCTTCTTCTTCTTCTTCTTCTTCTTTATCTTCCTTTTCTTCTTCTTTATCTTCTTCTTCTTCTCCTCTCTCAAGCTGAGGCTGAATATCAAACGCTTTTGGGAACGTATTATACAAAATGTCGTATTATACAAAATGTCTGTGTAATTTTGACATATTTTCATGTCTTCAATTAGCCTAATTTGCCATGTGTGTGCAGTTCTGACGTCACAATGTTTTCCTCGTGTCTACCATATATACTCCAATATGATATATTATGTTGCCCTTAGTAAGTATACCTACATGGTATGCTACGTTGGGGTATATTCACCATGGTGATTTTACGTACACTATGTTGAGGGGTTTTTATGACTAGTTTGATGATGAAACATTATGAATAAGAGAGCCATGAACATCTTTTTTAATTTGATGTTTGTGTTAATGGTGGGGATAGTGGCTTGGCTGACGTGCAGCCGTGCTGTTGCTGACAGTGGCTGACACCAGGTGAAGCTAGAACTACTAAGCGCTGACGGTATCTCGAGCATCAGCAGAATTCACAGCTGACGGGTATGTAGGTAGACTAAGAGGAAGGTGGCGCGAAGGAAAACTGGGGAATCCATGAATTTGAATAAACCTGTTTTCATTAATTGTTGAGAATTGGAGGTAAAAAATTGTCCAGTTTTTACCTTCAGTGAGTTTTTATGGCAGATGACTGACGTTGTTTTGATGGAATCGAACCCTGATTTTATCTTTGGGTTAAAGGAACACACACACACACGCACATATATATATATGTGTGTGTGTATGAGTGTGTGTGTGTGTGTGTGTATACAGGTGTGTGTAGTGAAGAAAGGAAATATGGCCCTTGTCCATGGAGAAAGAGTGACCTGAATAGGATTCGAACCCTGGACTCTGAATATAAGGATCAGCCCCTCGACTTCTTGGCCAAGGAGCCAAGAAAAGAAACGTAGTGAATTCTCCTCAGCGTCTGGCGTGATCCGGCAGTCTGTCCTTATACCACGGTGACACGTGGCAGTTTTTCTCGTGGGATTAGTCTCATGAATTGTTGGATACACACACACACACACACACACACACACACACACACACACATATATATATATATATATATATATATATATATATATATATATATATATATATATATATATATATATATATATATATATATATATAAGTTCCTAAGTGCACTTTCGTGTAATAATCACATCAACATCAGGGGAGAAACAAGAGAGGAATATAACAGTCACTTGATATACAACGAAGAGACGTAACTAATTATCAGTATTAGTAGTAGTAGTAGTAGTAGGTGTAGTAGTAGTAGTAGGTGTAGTAGTAGTAGTAGTAGTAGGTGTAGTAGTAGTAGTAGGTGTAGTAGTAGTAGGTGTAGTAGTAGGAGTAGTAGTAGTAGTAGTAGTGATGGTAGTAGGTGTAGTAATAGCGATATTTCTTTAAGGGAATTTTCTTCTTAGGCTAAAGTTCCTTGCGTACCTGGATGCAGTCCACTGCAGTGCTGTAACTCGCAGAAGCAACAACACGACCACCACACCACCGTGGAACACCTCAACTTAATAACGAACACTAACTTGAGTTGCTACGTGTGTTCTCACGTGAACACTTGTGATTATCATAATTACTTAAAAGAGAACTTAGAATATATGTAAATATACATACATATACATATATATATATATATATATATATATATATATATATATATATATATATATATATATATATATATATATAGATATATATATATATAGATACATACATACATACATACATACATACATACATACATACATACATATAGATAGATAAATAGATAGATAGGTAGTTAGACGAATAGATTGGTATAGATAGATAAATAGAAAGATAGATAGATAGACGAATAGGTAGATAGATAGATGGATAGATAGATGGTCACTTTCACCACATAGTCATACATTTTCCTCTGGTAGTTTTGGAAGGGTCACAATCCTAGAAAAGAGAGAGAGAGAGAGAGAGAGAGAGAGAGAGAGAGAGAAGAGAGGGCATCGAACCCAGACACACGTATCCCGTGGTCTGACTGTCTGACCACTGCGCCACCAGGGGGTCTGACCCACGTCTGAGGAAGGTTGGAATCCCCTGTGGCTTGTAACCAACCGTGAAATAAAAGAGAAATTTTTAATGGAGGGAAATTATACACAAATTATTCCATAGCGGAAAAAAATTAAATACTTTATACTGCTATCCTTTAATATTTTGGTTCAGAATTTTATAATTTATATATTTTTTTGATATATAATTTAGGTCAATTATTTTGAAATTGTTCATTTAGTCTCTGTTATTTAGTGTCAAATTTTAGGTCCTGTTAATTGGTTCGATTTGGATATAGAATCTATTATTTCCTATTAAGTTTTTTAGGAATTTGTTATTTGACAGATGATTAGACTTTAAGGATTTATTTATTGAATTATTCAGATACTTTACCCCGCGCTGAATGGCCAGGATAAATGAGTTACCAGGTAAGTGGCGCTATGGGCGACATTTCAGTACGTTAAACACGGGAACGACGCCCTTTCGGGTGACGCCGCCTAGCCCTAGTTAAGCACTAGTTCTGGCTGGGTGTTGATGGTTTAGGGGGGGTGTGGAGTGGGTGGAGAGGGAGGGGGGGGGCTGTTGTTTACGGGTAATCAGCGTCGCTAATTAGGTGGCGGACCGGAGGGAAAGTCGGGGGGGCATACGCCCCTCCTGCACCATCACAGACAGTGGTTGAGGACCTGTTCGACTCTCTCTCTCTCTCTCTCTCTCTCTCTCTCTCTCTCTCTCTCTCTCTCTCTCTCTCTCTCTCTCTCGGGGAGGGAGTGTGGTTGTGGGTGGTTGAGGTGGGGGTGAGGCAGAGCTGCCGGCATGAGGCCGCTCGTAATGGACTGGAAGGAGACGTGCCGGAGTGATCCCCCCGTCCCTCCTGGAACCTCCTGGAACTGGCCACCAGCCCAGGCAACTGTGTGTGTGTGAGAGAGAGAGAGAGAGAGAGAGAGAGAGAGAGAGAGAGAGAGAGAGAGAGAGAGAGAGAGGCTGACTTAGAACTGCCTTCATTCATTCAATGCAGTTATCTTCTCAAGCAAATCATCATTTCAGAAGAAGTAAACTACGTCAAGAAGATATTTTTTTCTCTCTCTCTTTTGCCTTGTTAAATTCCCCCTGGATCCGCCAGAACCTCACGCACGCACGCACGCACGCACGCACGGGGAGGATGAGCACCTGACCACACGAATCCGACAAGACAACTGACGGAAAATAACACATCACGAATGGATCCGTATTTGTCCGTGAGTTACACGAACGCGTCCAACATAGCTGACTTGTATTTCTTTCTTGTGTCTTCCCTGATGATGTGATTATGACACGAAAGTGCACTTGGGAACTTATCGTGTTTCATTTTCCCCGTGGACTCGGACTCGTAGGAATATAAATAAATATATATATATATATATATATATATATATATATATATATATATATATATATATATATATATGAAAATATTCATTCGTTCATGAAATAGATTGATGATAATGTATCAAGAATCCAGATATTCAGTGTCCACTATATTTTACTAAAAAAGAAAAGAAAAAAAAAGAAGATATGAAAGAAATACCATTCGTCTGGAGAATTTGATTCATGTTCAGCATATAAGTTTTTTTATGCCCAGTATCTGGTAATAAATGGAACCTTCCCTCCCCACCCACCCCAGAAGAAAAAAAAGATGAGATAGATATATTGACATGAGGAATATTATGAGATATTATGAGGAGAGATGAGGCACACGATAGAGCAGAGAGGTACGACCCCTTGAGTACGACCCCGTTGAGCACGACGGTACGACCCCCTGAGTACGACGGTACGACCTTTAAAAATTCATTATACCCAAAGCACGACTCGTTCACACCAGCCGCCACGTCACGCCTGCTGGTAGATTGGTCGATGTTGTTAATTAGAAATGATAATTATTTGATGATTACTCGTCTACCTGGGTTCACCCCCCTCCTCTCCCCCCCTTCCCCCCCCCTCAAGGATTGAAGGGAGGGGGAGAGGGGGAGAATCTTAAGGTGGG